>NC_056472.1:33413634-33463634 GCF_008729295.1 Plectropomus leopardus | reverse complement strand
TAGTCTCCATGAGGTATCAGAGTGCAAAAAACAGCATCAAAATAGAGCCTGTTGATAAAAAAAAAAATAGCCAGAGGAGGATCCCCCACAACCCCGACAGAGGACACAGCTGAGACGCTAATGTCCTAAAATCCTAAAAAAAATCCTAAAAATCCCAGAATCATCCTGAAATCTTAAAAAAACATCGTGAAATCGCAGAAATGTCCTGAGATCCTAGAAATGCCATAAAGGCCTAGAAATATCCTAAAATCCAAGAAACGTCTTTAAATCTGAGAAACATCCTAAAATCCTTGAAATGTCTTTAAATCTGAGGAACTTCTAAAATCCAAGAGACGTCCTGAAATACTAGAAATGTCCTCAAGTCTTCAAAATGCCCTAAAATCCTAGTAACATCCTAAAATCCTTAAAATGTCCTTAAATTTTATGAACTTCTAAAATCCAACAAATGTCTAAAAATCCGAGAAACATCCTGAAATACAAGAATGGCCCAAAAGTTTGAGAAATGTCCTAAAAATCCTATGAAGTCTTCAAATGTCCTAAAAGTCCTAGAAATGTCCTAAACTCCAAGAGAGGTTCTAAAATCCTAGAAACATGTTTAGCTCTGCTGCGACGGGCCCCCGGCCTCTTGTCATTTCGTAAAAGTGGCCCCTGGCGGAGCAGACTGAGTGTCCCGGTTTAAGTCTGACTGCAGCCGTCTTCGAGCTCTGCTGGACGAAGTCGTGTGTGTTTGGACTCACCATGAAATGCGGCTGCGTCAGTATCCGTCTGAGCTCTTTAGCTTCGTGGTTCTCTGGGTAGCAGGAGATCTCTTCCAGCACCTGAAGATGAAGAAAGAGAAAAAAGGTCGTTTTCAAAGTTCTTCTTCACCGCACGCGTCTCATACCTCCGCACCTCGCTGTACCTGCTGCACCTCTCAGACAGCACAGCGACCCAACGACCTCACAGCCCCCCCTCAAACTCTCGCCGCCTCCGGCTGCTCCGGCAGCCAATGAGAGACCAGCTTTGGACAGCAGCAGTCAGAGAGCCGGTCAGCGCTCTGCCCCTCCTCCCGCCCTCTTGACGTGACTTCATGTCAGCTCCAGTTATGTTGC
Organism: Plectropomus leopardus; assembly: GCF_008729295.1. Classification (NCBI taxonomy): domain Eukaryota; kingdom Metazoa; phylum Chordata; class Actinopteri; order Perciformes; family Serranidae; genus Plectropomus; species Plectropomus leopardus. The sequence goes on along the minus strand of NC_056472.1, from coordinate 33,462,543 downwards.
GCCTGAATGGTGAATGTGGCATTGTAGAGGTGAGGCCTCTGAGGGTGTGTGTGTGTGTGTGTGTGTGTACTCTGTTCCTTCAGTGTGCCTGCCAATCAGACGAGTGTGTAGTCGACCACAGTGTGTACATTCAGGTATTCATTATCTCTAAACTGTAATAATCACATTTACTTGTTACGCTCAGGAGACGACGGCGCTCATCGACATCAGAACCGTATGCTGCAATAATAACTTAACAGTCTGGAGCACACACACACACACACACACACACACACACACACACACACACACACACACACACACACACACACACACACACACACACAGAAACGATCTCATCCTGTCAAATTCTTACAAAAATTACATTCATTCTAATGGAAAAAATACTCTAAACAATACAGTCCTGTTGCTGTCTGTATTAATCTTTGTCACTTTACGATACATTTTAATGTTATCAACCCTTATCTTTATTATTTATTTTGATTTATTTTGACTCTGCACTCAGATCTCACTAGTAAATGAGCTCTCGATCTCAATGCAACTTCCTGATGAAACAAATTACTTTAAAATTTGGGGGGATTTTTAAAGATAGAAATGTGGAAACTGGTGATTTTTCTTTTTCTCTCTTTTTTTTTTTTTCTTTACTGAAAAAGGTTGTTGATTTTTTTTTTCTGTAAAACTTTTTGGAAATTTTATTTTTTTTTTTTTTTTTTTTTTTAAAATTTGGGTTTAAAAGTGTTGCTGATTTTTGTTTTTCTTTAACAAAAAAACTTGGCAATTTCTTTTTCCTTTTTTTTTGATTCTTTAAAGTAAATTGGCCCTTTTTTTCTCAGAAAATTTTTGGCTTTCATTTTTAAGTAATTTTTTTGGGAATTCCTCAAAAATGACTCTTAAAAACAGAAATTGTTGCTGGGTTTTGAAGTTTCTGAATGTCTGTGAAAACATCCCGTGTTATTATACTGGTTTGTGAAAAAAAATTCCATAACTTTTCCCAAATTTTCAAGGTATATTTAGTTTTCCAAAATATTTTAAATTTCATGACATGACTGTAAGAACCTCGTACATAATAATAATAATAATAATAATAATAATAATAATAATAATAAATAAATAAATAAATAAATAAATAAATAAATAAATAAATAAATAAACAAACAAACAAACAAAGCCAAAGGTTAGCTTTGCATTTTTGACCTGTTGTTCAGATAAAACATCTTTTAGACGTGCCACATTGGGAGCGTGTTTCACTACTTTACTGATTAAATGATTAACCGATCGATGGAGAAAATAATGGCAGATTAACGGATGATGAAAACAATCATTAGTTGCAGCCTTCATGAATATTATCCACATTTTCCCTCAATATAAAAAACCTCCTCCAGTCCTCCTGCTCTACTCGTTAGTACAGTGCACAGCGTGCACCATGGTGGTGTGTTGAGGGCTTACATATTCCAGATGTTTCAAAGCGCCACTTGCTTCGTCTTGGGAGGATTTCTTAAGTGGAGGAAGACACAGGAAGAAGGTTACACAAGCTGCCGACCGTCCTTTAATCAACGGCAGCCGCTCTGAGCGGTCCCGTGAATCTGTGCGATTAGTATCTACAGCCAAAGCAGCTCACTCCCAAAAAAAGATTAGTTCTAACACTAAGAGCGGAGAGCTGTGAGGCACAGAAGTGTGTTAGTGCAGTCAGAACGAAGCTTTGCTGCTCTGCTGGACCACAAACACACCAGAGTCCGCGGGAAGCTGCAGTCTGATTGGTTCAAAGCGTTTCAGAGAGAATCAGCAGAGACAGAAGTAAAGCAGAGGAGGAGGAGGAGGAGGAGGAGGAGGAGGAGGAGGAGGAGGAGGAGTCCCTGAAGGCACAACCAAGACTAAATGATGAGTTAATCTGAGGTGAAACTGTTCTGCACCTCAGGTTTACACTTTAAATTTATCATTTTACTAAAAAACAGAAATACCGCCACACAGTTGTTTGCCTCCGTTCAAAAATCAAGTTTCTCTCAGAGTTATTTTCACTTATTGTATTGTAATATTTCTGCATATTGGGGTCACTAAAGAAAAAATAAAAAAATTGCTCCCACCTGCGAGCTGAGCACATGGTATGATGTCAGCAGGAAACTGCATCATTTAAAACGGCAAAACAATATTTTGATCATCGCTGGACTTAAAAACTGTTTTAAAATGCAAAATACTGGAATTGAACATGTAAACAAATAATGAATTAATTAATTTAAAAAAAAATTAAAATAAATGAATGAAAAAAAAAAATGCAATAAACTCTTGCTGGACTCCACAAACAGAAGATCTCTACAATAAGCACAGTTTACAGATTATTCAGCAGTTCAGCAGCTGACCAAATGCACAAAAGAAGGAGGAAAATAAATGTTGAAAAAGAAAAAAAAAAACACTGACACATTCCAGGCTGTAATAATCAGAAAAAATCTACTTAGCATGTAGTATATTGAAAATAATTAACTTTTAAATCTAAAAAACATAGAAGCATCATGGCAAAAAAAAATGGCATTTACTGTAAAAGGTAAAAATTCCTAAAATAATAATAGATAGATATAAATTACACTGATGGTTCAATGAATCATGAATCAACTCAATGAATGTAGAAAATAATATTATTGTATAATATTTTTTAAAACTTGATTTGTATTTTTTCTTTTAAAGAAAGATAATAAGTAGTATGACTACAGGACATAATAGTATAGTCCTTGTTTCATGTCAGAAGTATTCAAAAGTTTATCTGAAGTTCATATCAGGCTTTAGCGTTCTGATTTATAACTTAAAAAAAAAAAAAAAAAAGCCGCCGCACAGATGCAGCTTCGGGCTCTATGATCACGCCATCATCTAACCTCCCGCTGCCGAACGCACAGCATCATCAGAGCGCAATCACACGGCAGGTTTGACCTCCTGCGCTCAGGACCAACATACACGTCTATACGAGCAAAGACACAAGACTGATGAACCGGACAAAAAGTCTGAATCATGTTTGCACGTGCAGACTATTTTTTTATCTTTTTTTCCCCCTGACAACTATTTTTTAAAAAAAGCCACAACATTAGCTGAAAATTTACAAAAAGTTACAAAGTGAAAACAAGAAAAAAAGAACCTTAAAAGTGCTAAAATAAAATAAGAAAAAATCTATTAAAAATATAATATATTTTATTTTGTAGAATAACTCTAAATATATAGAGATAAGATTTATAAATGAAAATGTCTGGACATTTTTATCTTTTTTTTAATAAATCTCTATGTAATTCAGTGTTGTTGAACTTGTATGTATTCTTAGCTTTTTTTTTACTTTATACTGTTTACTTTGTTTGGTGATATATCTGATATGTGATTTTATGCTGTTTTATTGCTGTTGTTTTTTGAAAGGTGACCTTGAGTGTCCTGGAAGGTGCCCATAATTAAAATGTATTATTATTATTATTATTATTGTTGTTGTTATTATTATTATTATTATCATATAACAACTGAAAAACACAATTTTGGCAAAGTGGACACAGTTTTCTACATGGAAATCACCGCTGCTGTCAAAAATAAGTAAGCCTTCGATATTGCCACTTCTCCCAAAATAAGTTGATTTCTTCTGTCATTTGTCGTCTGCTGAGAGCCGAGGTCAAACCTGAGCTCTCCGAAATCCTCAACCATATAACTTTACTTTCCTGGAACAAAAAGTGGATTAAAAAGTCTTTAACTCCCTTGGAGCCACAACAACTGATCCATCCAGACTGAGTTAACCCTCTGAAACCTGCAACGATGTCAGTCGCTCACACGTCTTTCACATGCATTTAAACCTCTGAAACCTGAGCACGCTCGCTTGATTTCCTCGGACAAACTCGGATAAAAAGGAAAAAAAAAGCATTTTGGTGGGAAATGACCCAGAAATTCCAAAGCACTAGGGAAAAGAAACTGACGTGAAAATTTGGGAAAGAGGGAAAAAGATTCAGAAAACTATATAATTTTATATTATTATTACTATTATTATTATTATTATTATATTATTTATTATTAGTAGTAGTAGTAGTAGTAGTAGTAGTAGTAGTAGTAGTAGTATTTTATTTTTTATTTTTTAACCTTTTTTCTTTTTCTTTACATTTTTTCTTGTCATATATTTGTGCTAAATTTCAGGTAATTTTCTTGTCACTTTTAACTTCCGAATATTTAATTATTTATTAAAGAAATTAAACAAAAAGCAAAAGTTTCAAAGGGTTAAGTAGGAAAATGTGCGGCAGACTGAGAGCAGAGCTCCTCGGACACGGTGTGCACAGAGCTGCGTTAATTAGCCAGCTCGCTTTGACGTGAACCAAAAGCCTCATAAAACAGAGCCGGGCTCCACTGAACGCCCCCCAACGTCTGAACAGCGCTGGGATTTAAGACGCCAGCCCCGCCCACTCCCTCTCGCCTCACGCTTTTAATTGCTCCCCTCAACAAAAAACACAATGTAAACACACACACACACACACACACACTCCTTGTTAAACAGCAGTCTGCATCCTGCACGAGTGTTTACACTGAGAGGTAAACACATCAGTGTGTGTGTGTGTGTGTGTGTGTGTGTGTGTGTGTGTGTGTGTGTGTGTGTGTGTGTGTGTGTGTGTGTGAAGTGCATCTCTTGTGATGAAGAGCCGGGGTCAGAGCGCAGAGACCATAATGCATCTCTCTGTAAGGAAACAGCACACGCACACACAGCTGATGTGTGTGTGTGTGTGTGTGTGTGTGTGTGTGTGTGTGTGTGTGTGATCCAGCAGCATCTCTAATGAGGGTCAAACACAGCAGCCGGAGATCTGTATTAAAGCAGCTCTGTGTAAACAGGCCGCTGCTCCAGCTGCTCCCACAATCAGCCGAGTCTCTGCGAGTCTCAGCGAGTCACTGCGAGTCTCTGCGAGTCTCAGCGAGTCACTGCGAGTCTCTGCGAGTCTCAGCGAGTCACTGCGAGTCTCAGCGAGTCACTGCGAGTCACTGAGAGTCTTTGCGAGTCACTGAGAGTCTCAGCGTGAAGCTCCACAGGTCACTGAGGTTTGAGAGGAAGCTCGCAGACGACTCAATAACTCCACATCAATAATTCAGTCGTTTCAATCTCTCCTTTGATTTGAGTCAATATCATTTCAGTGCGGCTGTGAGCCAAATCGAGGTCTGACTTTTTGCCCTCGAGGACTTTACGTGTTCCCGCCGTTTAAAGGTGCTCCAGTTTCACCACAAATACTCTGATGTCTGAGGTTCTTGTACTGCGTTTGAGTATTTTCTTTTCACAGTATTTTTACTGTAAGTTCCACACTGTAAGAAGTAATGCTACCACAGGTGTTTTAATTGCTGAATAATGAGTTTTAGATACTTTTATCATATGAAACTAGAAGCTGTGGTGAATCCAGTGATACAACCACATCCTGTTAGCTTCTCACCATGAGGGATAAAGTATCTCTAAACTGCCGTGACCTCTGACCTCCACATATGTGAATGAAAATAGGTTCAGGGGGTTCCCACCAGTCTCCTCTTTGCAGACACTTCTGATAGTCGCCTGCAGTTTGGGGCAAAAACCACGCAGTATTTACAAGCAGTATAAATCTGTTATTTTCACTTACTGTATTTAAATATTTCTGCATGTTGGGGTCCCTAAAAAAAAAGCTACAGCACACGGGACCGATGTCAGCAGGCGCCCGCATCACTAAAGATGGCAAAGCACCTTTTTGGAGTGTGTTAAAAAAATAAAGAACAAACCTAATTGGTTAAATAAATCAAAATAAATCAAAATTAGATATATAACTGGATAGATAGATAGATAGATAGATAGATAGATAGATTTCTAGATAAAAAAATAAAATATTAAATTACATATTATATATGTATTATATACATATTACATGTTATACTTCATTATATGTAAATTTTCACACCAGTCCAACCCAATATTTACACCGTTCGTGTTCGGTCATCAGTTACTCGTGGAGAATTCTGCCTGCGCTGCCTTTACGGACCCCCAAACCTCCGAATTTAGAGAGGGGACACAGAATGATTCACAGGGACACAGATGCAAAAAGAGAAAATAAAAGTTTGGTGTCCTGAGCTGCCAACAAGACAACATGAAGCGCGTTGAGACAGTCATTGTCTCCTTTTCAGAAGCAAACGTCTATCAAGGCCGTCTCCACTGCAAACCCTCTCCTCAAAGAAACGAACGTCCTGCTGTTCAGTGACGACAGCCTCACTTCGCAAAGAAAATGAAAACAAAGAAACCATCAACACGTGAAATATACATCAAACACACTGCAGGCTGCACAGCAAAATCTGAGCTCTCTGCAGCGCCGTCTTTAAGGTCAATCCTTCAGAAACTGACTAAACTGATTTTTCCCAGCGACTCCCATCACATTTAAAATGGGAAAATTACTTATTAAATTGCCCTCGTGGTCCCAGAGCGTCGTAAAACTTTCTCAAATGGCGTAAATGACCTTTTAAACCTTCACTTCAAAGAAATGAGGTTCTCCGGTGACAGCTGGAGATTGCATTGATCCGATATTAACCGTGTTTCAGCAAAAGAGCACGACGTGACGAATGTCCGCCGTGTCCCAGAGTTGTATCGGCTGTGAGGAAACACTCAAGTTATAAAATATGAGCAGCGTGAGGTCGAGGTTTCATCAAGCACACCCTTAAATTCCACTAACGCTCATTTAATAAAGGTAGAACTTTTCCAATGATTTTAAAGGTTTTTAAATTGAGATTAACTTTAAAGTTTTTCCCATTTTTATACCGAGGCGTCCCGGGACACGCGTTAGCGTCCCGAGCCGACGTCACTGAGGAGACAGAGCAGGTGAGCAGAGAGATCCACAGCAGAGATGAGTTAGAGCTTCAGTGAGCGAGAGGGATTAAAACACACACGAGCTCAGCGAGGACAGCCAGCGGCTACAGCAGGGATACTCAACCTACGGCCCGCAGGCCAAAACTGGCCCCTGATAGGCTGCCGGGGGGCCCCCAACCATTTTCTAATTCACAAAAAAAAAAATAAAGTGATTCACACTGAAAATTGTTTTTGTACTTTTAGTCTCCATAAGGTGTCAGAGACATAAAACAGCATCAAAATAGAGCTTGTTGATCAAAAAAAGAGCCAGGGAAGGACCCCCCCCCACCCCCGACAGAGGTCTGAGATAAGACACTAATGTCCTGAAATCCTAAAATTGTCCTGAAATCCTAAAATTGTCCTGAAATCCTAGAAATTTCCTTTTATCCTAAACACGTCCTAAAATCTGAGAAATGCCCTAAAATCCTGGAAACGTCCTTAAACCCTAGAAACATCCTAAAATCCAGGAATTGTTCTTAAATCCTAAAATTGTCCTAAAATCCCGGCAATGTCCTAAAACCAGACAAATGTCCTTAAATCCTAGACTTGTGCTAACATCCTAGAAACCTTTTAACATCCTAAAAAATGTTCTATAACTTAGAAATGTCCTACAATCCTAGAAACATCCTTAAATTCTAGAAATCTCCTAAAATCCTAGAAACATGTCATGGGGCCGCTGTGACCGGCCCCTGGCCTCCTGTCACTTTGCTAAAGGGGCCCCCAGGCACAGCGAGTTGAGTGTCCCTGCTGCAGTGAGACAATCATTGATTCATCATCACAAACGTCACATGAAGACACACAGGACAGACAGGAAGTGTGCTCGTGTTAGTGTGTGTGTGTGTGTGTGTGTGTGTGTGTGTGTGTGTGTGTGTGTGTGTGTGTGTGTGTGTGTGTGTGTGTGTGTTTACCTCTTTGGCTCTCTGAACGGCATCACTGGGGGGGTTTCTGATCTGTGGAGACGACTTGGTGTTGATCTTATCGTAGAGCTGAAACCAAAAGATAAACATCAATCAATCAATCAATCAATCAATCATCAATCAATCAATCAGTCGGTGAAAAGCAGCGAGGTGATCAATGACGCCTCGTTAACAGCTGACTGATGAACGAGTCCGTCAGATGAGATCCAGACAATCCTCCCTTTAATGATATTGACACATTTATTGTTCTGTGATTATTGATCAGTTTAACAGGTCTGAAACAGACGCCAAAACTGTTCTTTCAAAACCATTTTTTTATTCAACAAAAGAAGCTGAAGGTCTCAAATATCAAAAATTCTGACACACAAACTTAAAATGACGTAACCTAAATGAAATGAATCAGGAGCGATCTGATTAGAGATGAAGAGTTTATTTCAGTTTCGGTTTTATATCATTTTTGTTATTTAGCTCCATGCAGGGCTGTCAAAGTTAAGGCCTGAATATTAATATCACACTGAACACTGATGACCGCAGAGGCAGTCTTCACAGAAATATGCTCACGTTTCCTTTCAGCACCATTTTTGACCTTTGAGGTTATTCTGGAGAGTAATTGTTGTTCTGGATTGTTGCAATAATAATATATTCACGTTGGCATAAAGCGAGCATGTTTGTCCGCTCCAATATTAATAAGAGTACAAAAGACTTGAAAAATAACCCTTTAAGTTACATTTAGAACAGATAAAAAATGAGAAATGCAATTAATTTGAGATTAATCACGAGTTAACTATGGACAATCCTGCGATTAATCCCAATTACATATGTCTAACAGCCCTAAGCACATGTAATGTAGATGTAAAATTCCACAACTTTTCCAGGCCTGGAAAATGTGATTGAGAAATTCCTTTTCCAGGTTTTCCATGATGTGAAGACTGATATACGCCGATCTCTGAATCAGCAGCTCAGCTGCATCTGCTTTCATTTCTTTCTTTTGTTCCAACTTTATTTATATTTTCTAATCCTTTGGGATGTGAAAACATGCACATGTACATTTACACAAATATTCAGCCACACTCTCCCATCCAGGTTTACGCAAATAACCGAAATATTAAAAAACAAAACAAAAAACAGACAAATAGATGTGAGCAGTCTTTTTTCATGCGCGTTCAGTGAGTCAGTGAAGTGATTCAGAAATGACAGCTGCAAACTATTCAAATAAAGTTTCATCATAGCTAAAAAAAAAAGGCGACCAGGTTCCTTTGGTCTTGGGTGTGATCTAAATGATCCACATCTTTCACCATCTCTTCTTTATTTCCGTCTCTCGCAGTTTAGAAGACGTTGTTTACTGTAAACAGTATTATGTGGCAGAACCGCGGCTATCTTTGGGAGTGTGGAGACAAAATGTGGTTAAAAGTTTTGTGTTTTTCAAGTGAAAATGGTTAAAAACACAGCAGTTGTCCTCATTTGTCCCACGCGTCCTCAGCTGTCTGTCTGTTTGGTTTTGTTTGGCTTCGGAGCGTCAGTAACAATTTTTTTTGTTTTGCTCTTTTTGATTTTAACTGCTAACAAGAAGAAACTGTTTTCGCATCTCTCTGACTGAAGGACGGCAGACACGAGAGCTCTGTCTGTAAAAACCCAGCTGACTAATAAACCGCGCTGACTAGACGGGTTTGTGAGGGTCTAGTCAGAGCCGAGGAGCGTGGGCGTATTTAAGAGATTTTATGTTTGTAGACAAAATGTCCCTGAAAACACAGAGTGAACAAAGGCAGCAGCTGTAGCTGCGACCGCAGCAGAGGGCTGTTTCCACCAGACATCATCTGAAACAACGATTATCGCGTTCAGAGACGCAGCCGTGTGATGTTTGACGAGCACGACGTCTGGTGTGTTTTCATTTAACCTCCTGTGCAGAACATCACACACGCACGCACGCACGCACGCACGCGCGCGCGCGCACGCACACACACACACACACACACACACACACACACACACACACACACACACACACACACACACACACACACACAACAACATCAGCAGCAGCAGCAGCAGCAGCAGGTGATGCCGGACTTCATCAGAAAATGCAAAAACCTCAAAAATCTGTATTTATCAATATAATCTGTATTTATCTGTATAAATCAAATATTAAAAGTATTGCAGAGATGGAAAAACTAACAAATAATTCGAAATCAAGAGGAGGAGTACACGGACACAATAATCTGAACAGTCTACAGCTCTTATTCCCTTTTTCACATTTTTTTTGCATGTAGGCTATTATCATCATTACTGTTACTGTTATAACTGTCTTTTTTTTATTTTCTATCTCACCTGTTTTGCTAACAAAAAAATGTGAGAATGTAAAAGAAAAATGTGGAAAACATATAAACTATGTAAATTCATGTTAATTCCTACAGTAAAGTGTTAAAAACTCTTCTTTACGTTATTTTTGCTGTGTGTTTCACCAGTGTTGGATAATTATGTGCAAACTGTGCAGAGCTGCAGAGAGACTTGCAGACTGTTACATAATGTTTGTACAGTGTATGTCACAGTGTCTGACAATGATGTTTTTGTTCTGTGCTTTGACAAGAAAAAGACTTTCTAATAAAATCTAAGATTGTTAAAGTTATTTTGAAATAAGGGGATAACCAGCGCGGTTTCCATTACAGCTCTGTTACAGTGGAAAATAACTGCTTCAAACCATCAGCTAATGCACTGAACGAGCAGTAAAAACACATCTGCTTTATTTCTGTGAAGTGATCCGTTTGTGTGATTCTCTAACAGCCCATCCAGACACATGCACATGCACACACACACACACACACACACACACGCACACACACACGCACACACGCACACACACACACACACACACACACACGCACACACACACGTACACACACACACACGTACACACACACACACACACACACACACACACACACACACACGCACACACACACGCACACACGCACACACACATACACACACACACGTACACACACACACGTACACACACACACGTACACACACACGTACACACGTACACACACACACACTGTTGGAAGGATGATGTTGCATCTCTCATCACTAACCAACACAACAAAAAGAGATCCTGGGAGTGACGACACGTCTCATGAGTACATCTGTGTCCCCCCCTTCATGAGGACACTGTCTCAGAAAGACAAACACAACACACTCCTCAGGAAATCCTTATAAGACTACCAAAATAAAGCCGACAGCCCGAGGGCTGAGTCGTTCTCGGTGCCACCGAGTGCGTGCCGTCCCACATGCTGTCTGCAGCCACCGAGCACGCATACATATGTACCGCGCTCCTGTTTTTCAGGGGGAGAGTCGTCAACATCTCTCTGCCAAACAAAGTCGGGCTGACCTCTGAGGCGTTTATTTGAAAAAGATTCTGCAGCTCACAACTGAACAAGCTGCAGAAATATTCAAATATTTACAGGTAGGAGGTGTGTATCACATGCTGAGAACCTGGTAGTGTTAATTCAAGTGTGCTGATTAAAACGTTTGACCCTTTGAGACCGGAGTAATTTGGCCTGAATTAAAAAAAAAAAAAAGTAAAGACAGCAACAAGCAACAAAAGAAGAACTGACCCAAAAGTTAGCAAGAAATCAATAAAAAGAACAAGAAAAGTACCTAAAAATTAGTTTTAAAAAAAGGAAAATATATTTTTTTAAAAATCTAACAAAAACATTAAAAAAATATTATAATAATTTTGTAAATTGGTTTAGTAAAAAGGTTTTTCTTTTATTTTCTTTTTTTTCCCCCTAGACTTTTCCCCCGAGCTTAAAAAAATAATTTTAACATATCTAATTTCTTGCAATTTATGGAATATTTCCTACCTTGCCTACATTGCCTTTTTGTCCTCATGTAGAGAAATCTCAAGAAATTGAACCAATTTGTTTCAGGCTCGAAGGTTTAAACGTCTGTGAAAGGCGATTGAACACATCACAAGAAAATAGTTTTGAAAAACAAAAGTTTGAAATTTAAGCGGCTTAATTTTTTTGAAAAATGTGAAGAAAGCAACAAGCAATGAAAGAAGAAATTACCCAAAATTTAGCAAGGATAAAGTACAAGAAAATTAGCTGGAAAATAAATTTTTAAAAAATAAATATATAAACAAACCAAAAAAAATATTAAAAGAGAAAAATAAATGTAAAAAAATACAGAATAAAAATTAAAAATCCAAATAAATGTAATATTTAGATAATTAGCCTTTGAAAAAGATTTGCTCAATGTTCAAAGGTTTAAACAACACAAGAAAAGTGATGTGTATGCAGGTTTCAAAGGGTTAAACATGTGACGGGCACGAGCATGACTGCATCACGTCTTTATGAGCCACAACAAGCAACAGAGAAACAATATGAGATCTTAATTTCCTGTTAGCGACAAATAAATCCAGACGTTTCCTTGAGGGCAAATTATCGCCCTGCCTCCATCAGCCTGGAAGCCTACAGAGCTTTAGAAACAGGCACATGAGGAAAAACTACAAATGCACTCCACTAAAGCGCCTCATTATACGTGTCAAACGCCAAAAACACACACGGGGGGGAAGCCGGGCTGACTTTAAATTAGCTCGAGGCATCTCTTGACAAAACACTCTTCCTGCAAACACATCAGAAAGAGAAGCAGCAGGAAAACACACTCACCCAGGAGACGGTAAGTGGTTTGTCAGAAAGAAGCAAACGAGACTCGAGTTATCTGAACTCCATCCGCCCGGAGCCTGCAGGATTTCTAGTTTCCTCCGACCGTTTTCGGCAGCGCGGAGGCAACTTTGAGCCGCACAGAGAGTGATGGAGGCAGCGCCGGCTGTGAACGGCACTGAGGCCTGACAATAGAAGCCATTGTTGCCTCACTGCCCTCCTCTGTCCTCCTCCGACTCCCCCTCCTCTCAGAGCGGGGCAAGGGTGTGAATGTGAGGCTGAAAAGGAGACATCTGCAGCCCCAGGCTCCCACTGACACTGCTGCACACACACGCACGCACGCACGCACTGCACATCCACCATTCTCCTGCAACCCACTTCAACCTATTCAGCCTCCAGCAACATACACACATGCAAACTCACACACCTCTTTAGCAAACCCCTTCTCCTCAATTAACTCTGTGCTAGTTCCCTCGAATGTTTTCTTTTCAGCTTCTTCAGACGATTATGCGTCTCGTTAGAGATGAAGGTTGGCCTGAACGCTGATTTTAGCGCCCGTCTTTGCAAACGTGACACGAGCCGATGTTTGCAAAGATCACAAGTTTGAAACGCAGAGCAGCTGTGACCAGGAGGGAGAGGAAATCAACTGACAATTCGTCCGTCTTCTTTCTACAGCTATTAACCCTTAAAACCATCCAAAGAGCTGCTCAAAGAGGTCACTCAGCGTGTTTAAATGATGCTAGAAGAAGTCAAATTATTGTGTTATTCCGACTGAATCTGGGCTTTTAAAATACACGTAAACATGTTTGTCTGACTGAAATCGAATTAAAAAAAAAACAAAAACAGAATGTAGGTGTTGACTATATTTGAATATCGTCTCCTCTTTATCTTCCACAGCAGCTGATGGAGGCAGCGACGGAGCAGCAGCTCTGCCGTTCAGTGGTTGATGTTTTTGATAAAACGACCTCAAATCCCTGTCGGTAAGGGCTTTCTGACAGCGAGGTAAATATTCTAAATATAGCGTACACTAAAACTGGTACTGATTTTATTTAGGTGGCTTCAAACTAATCAATGAAGGTAGAGTTTCATTATATGTGCGTGACGTTTTCTGCTCTGAAGTTAAGCTTAATAAACACTTGTGACTGTGATTGGGTCGATATCATAGACTGTATAAATAAGTTTATAGCTGCTAGCTGAAAGACGGCTCATCTCCACCTGCTGTGGACGAATCAGACATACTTCATCAATAAATGGATTATCTCCTGGTGCTGGTACACTGGGACGAGGACAGTGGACCAATTAAATCGTCTAATCGAACTGTAACTGCAGCCCCACTAAACTGTGCACGGAAACATACTGACTGCTCCAACTCAGTGATTGTGGAAACTCAAAAGGACTCTGAGGGGGAAAATCCACAAAAACGCACTGCGGCTGCTGACAGCACCACGAACTGCTCATCACCTGCAGCCGCTGTCTGTCAGTCTGATTTTCAAAACACGACGCTTGAATGATATTACAGCACAAACACGACCAAAGTTTTGCAGCTGAGTGCAGTTTGCCCTTTTGTTGCATCCATATGGCAAAGTGCACATGTTGCCTTACAGAAGACAGCAGAGAGAAAGTAGAAATACCACTCAAGTTACACTTAGATTTCCATCCATGTCTGTGACATCAGCAGCCTAACATTACGGCGGCAAAAGCCTCAGAGACAGAGGACACGCTTTACACTTATTTTTTAAATATTTGCATCAAAGCACTCGACATTGAATATGAACATTCACTACATTAATTGTTGTTTTTCTTTTCTCTTATGAGTGCTCTCCAGCACTCATAATTATAATATTCTGATTTTCTAATTTCTCAATATTTCTTTCCTTTAAATGACTCAATTATTGGATAACACTGTTTGCAAATCCTCACGTCTTGCCAACAAATCTTGTTTGACACCCAGAGACGCAGAGAGAGCCCGGAGTAAACAAAATGGATTAAGGGAATAATAACAGACAAAACGATGCTCTGAGAGCGAAAACTGTGAAAGGATCTAAAATGCTGTCTGGCCTCTCTGAAGCTGCTGGAAACTGAGATTTTGTGACCCAATATGGTGGTGATAAAGCGAAGCAGCATCCACAAGTCACCGCAGACGAACCGGCCATCAGTCACCGCGCACGCTCTGCCACCGCACGCACTCACATGCAGACCAGATACTGGAGGAGTTTAATGACATATTTAAAAACAACATGACCTTTTTAGATTGCCTCCAGAGCGATGAGCAGCCTGGTGTGTGCAGGTGGAAGGAAGCTTTTTATGCCTGATATTCATCATGCAAAGGCCAGCGCGCAGAGCGAACGCAGAGTCATGTGACATATCGACAGCACGACCGCATCCAGAAGCACCTGCTGTCTATTCACTGGGGGGCTCAAAGTACTGGTCTGGGGGCAATAACCAGCCCGCTACACACAAACATCGCAGACGTGTTTAATTCTCTCGCCCGCTTTAATATTACACACACTGGTATCGCTGTGCTTACAAAATGCCGCTGAGTGTTTGACAGCCACAGCATTTCATCATGGTAGATCAAACAGCTGATGGTCCAACAGCAGCGCAGTGAGACAGACAAACAGAGCGCAGCTTCTTCTCAGAGCACCAAAGTGTCTGAAACAGACACATCTGCAGAGGTGAAAGTGACTTCTTTAGACTCTACAGACGACTTTGTGTTAATTTCAGCTTTAATCAGACTTTGGATGAATTATTTAGAAACAGCAGGACACATCGCTCTGTGTCTCATCCAGCCGCTCGCGCTGAGCTCTCATTATTATTACCAGGGGCAGATGTGATGTTTTGGGGGCCCGGGGCCACAAGCACATGAGCTTATTTTCAGCCTTTCTCTAACTGTGAATGTTGGCAGGCTGTTGGCAGCTATAGGAGAAGTAGGCCGACTCAAAAGGTTTTAATTCCTGAGTAAAATGATTAATAGCACAGAAGTTTGACAGAAGCTGAAGTCAGAGTCCTGCAGTCAGGAGAGGTCGGCCTATTATCAGCACAATGTGCTTCAATTTACCTGAAGTTTGTTTAAGATGGAGCTTTTCATTTTCATATAATGCTGGAAAGTTTAATAAATAATAATAAATCATATGTTTATTACAGTGTAACACACCATGGTCACATGACACTGTGTCAGTGAACTATGAGGGCAAAAAACAAAACAAAAAAAAAAACAAAAAACAAAAAGCAAACTAGTCGTTCTTTAATCGTAATCAGAGTAAAATGTTCAGTTAATGGTGATACTGATTTTAGGTTTGAGGCTCGGACCTTTGCTGGGAGGAAATTTTAGTAACTGGACCTCTGTGAGTTTTAGTGGAATAGGTCCTCCAGCTGGTGATGCTGTTCTACAGTATATTTGTCATGTTCAATGTCTGACAGAAAATAAATATTTAAACCTAAATTAACCTGATGATATCTTCATATCTCACTGAGGAGTCAAGGGGACCTTTAAGCTCGACAGAAATAGTGATCTGATGTACATCGTGATATATATCAATATCAACTGATAGGAAAAAAAATATTGTGATAAGACTTTATTCCGTATCGCTCAGCCCTATGTCTGATCCACATCATTTCATAAAGGTGACCAAAATGAGGCTGCACAGCTTGAACACCATCTAGTATGCGGAAACAGACATGGTCCTGGATGTCTATTCTAAGCACATATCTAAAGACTCGGTTTCAGCCACAAAACTTGCCTCACTTCCTTGGTGCCTCACCTGCACTAAAATCCTGTCTCATCACGCCTCTCCTCTCACCAATGCACCTTTTTTTGTTGTTTTTCTTTTCTCTGTCGATATTTTTTTATCCCAAAGAAAGTGCAGATGTTGTAAATGTGAAATCATAAATCACAACAGTTCCTGTTGCCAATAAAGTCAATAAGTCATCATTCCAAAAAAAAGGCCCATAATGAGTGTTTTTCAATGTGCTTCACTTACATCGAGCAGCGTGTGTAGATGCTGGTCCTGGAAAACACTGTGGAGGAAATCCAGATCCTTTTCACTGCAGTCTGTCAGAGCGTGGATCTCCTCTAAACTGTCCAACACCTGAGACACAGCCCCTGCAGCGCACACACACACACACACACACACACACACACACACACACACACACACACACACACACACACACACACACACACACACACACACAAACACAAACGTCACCTCATGGTGCTTTGTGGTGAACGTGCACATGCACTGAAATTTGCATCACTCTGTATTTATAACTGATGTGAACGATAAAATCAATCTTCTAAAAACAGAATAACAAAAATAACAGCTAAAAAGAGTTTAAGAGAAACAAACATCAGCATCACAACACGGAGAGAAGCAGCAGATACGTACGTTCAGCTGCCAGTAGTCCTAACAGGCGGGAAGCATTAATAAAAACAAACATATGAACAGACAAATAAACACAAGTGCAAATATAAATGTTTAAGGATTGTTTGTTATTGTGCTTTTGCGTCTTTTCTGTGTTATATATAATGTTATAATGTCCCATATTCATAGTAAAGGTGGCCAATTTTAGTATCATAAATGCATTCTGCCTTTCTACTTGAACAAGTTTGAGCCTGAAAATGAGCAGAATCGGTCCTCTTTATAAAACTGCTGGGAGCAAATATTTTTGGGAGGGTGACAAATAGAAATGTGTCTGCAAGTGTTTTCCTTTTACGGCATCTAGTAACCCGTGTAATGGATAAAATGTCAGACCGGAGAGAACAATCATCGTCTCGCTGAGTGTGGAGTGTTTGTGTCATCTTTTTGGATGCGTTGCATTTAAGAGCAGCTCGAACAGAGTCGGTTTGTTTCTGCAGGGCCGGACGGAGAAAAGCAGAACACAAAATAAAAAAAAAAAAACAGAGGACAAACCAGAGGAAGGAAATCTAAGGGAGGAAGTCGGTGAAATGAAACGATAACAAATGTAAAGTAAGTGTGTCTGTGTGTGTGTGTGTGTGTGTGTGTCTGTGTGTGTGTGTGTGTGTGTGTGTGTGTGTACCTGAGGAGGTTGGGTCTTCAGAGAAGTCGTGGAGTTCCTCGGGGGGGTCTCCATAGAAAGAATTGAACTTGTGACTGGACACGGCAGCCAGAACGGCCCCCTGAGACAAAACAACAACATGTGGAGCTGTGATCTGACAAACACTGATGGTGTCATGACAACAAGCCTCAAATGCTGCATGCTTGCATGCTTGCGTGTGTGTGTGAGAGGATGCAAACCTTGAGCTTCCTCCTGGAGTTGAACTTCCTCAGCTGCTCCACGGTCTCTGGCAGGTGGATTTTGTAGGCGTAGCGGTCCCTCTCCTTGGAAATACAGAGAAAACAAAGTTACCAACACAACCTAACAAGACAATGCCCCAAAATCAGCAAAAATTTGTAAAAAATAAGAAAATTAGCAGAAAATAAGCACCAAAAAAGTAAAAGAAACAAAAACAAACAAGAAAAAGTTGTAAAAAGCACTGGAAAAAAGTAATCATACATATAGTTTTCTGGATACTGTTTCCTTTTTTTGAATAATTTTCTAATAATCTCTTTTGTAAAATTGATTTTTTAAATGTTTTTTTTGTCACCTTTTACTAATTTCCTGCAATTTGTGGAATCACTCATATTACCAAGTTGCTTGTTGGCTTTTCCATGATTTTTTTTGCACCAATTTGCTCACATTTCAAAGGTTTAAATAGCTGTTAAAGACAACTGAAAGCAGCACAAGAAAAGTGATGTCAATCTAGGTTTCAAAGGGTTAACAACAAACTTTGTTGTCTAAAATGACATCAATGCACTGAAACAGTAAACCTTAACTGCGGATATAATAATTAGAAATGTTTTTTGTGAATGTTCTGTAAAAATAACACCTTTTCATGTTGGTTCATATCGACACAGACGCACTGATACTGAGGTTTCTCAGGGAGGACGATATCATATCAGATATGGCTGATGTATCGTCAGACTCTGGTAATGAGCGTGCATGTTCACCCGAGTCTGATTATGCTGCTTTATCTGGACGCTGCAGAAGTGGATTCGTCTGAACGTTCTGCAGTCGAGTTTCAGACTAAAATGCAGCAGTGAGCAGGGTGCCCCTTAAAATGTGTCGCTGTGAACGATGTGTCAGACGGCCCTCAGACGGATCGCAAGAGTCTCAGCTGAATTGTCATCTTTAAGTGCCCCTCCATCACTGTCCACAGAGGAAGACACAGTAAAAGCCTCTGCTGACAACACGACAGGCAGCAACACCGCCGAGCCGCCGCTCGCTGTCATTGTTTTCCTGTGCGAGGAGCTGCAGCACCCAGCGACTCATCGTTACGTGATGGCTTCAGGCGACACGGTTTCACTTTTCTGCTCTCAGAAAACTTTGACAAAAGTCAAAACTTTTGATGAACATCTCAGAGACTCCCCACACACCACAGCGGGTCACACATTCCCAAATATTGGCGATGTTGCAGGCAGACATGAGACGGTGCATACACTCTCTGAAACCACCATCGATACTCCTTATTGATTCTTTTTCATTACTATATAATAGCTTTTTAAATATGCATTATTTAAAAAAATAATAAATTCAGAACAGGGTAAGAACTGAGTATTTAAATGTAAAAGGGACTGTTCATTATTGATGACAGGGAGGGGGTGGAGCAAAAGGAGGGTAAAAATTGTCATCATTTTTTAAGCACTGGGGGAGGGTCGAATGTTTTTTATTTTGGCGTGGGGGAGGAGTATACAACTTTAAATGGCTGTATTTTTTTTTTTACTGACAATTTTTAAAAAATGGCTTTTTTTTTTCATTTTTTTAAATTTTTTTTGGTAATTTATGTGTAAAAAATTATTGTCTTTTTATTATTTAAACAATTTGGCAATTATTGATGAAAATGCAGGCTTTTTTTGAGAGATTTTTAAAGAAAAAAATATTTTTTTTCCTTAAATTTTTTTGACAATTTTTTTCTTAAAAAAATTGGGGTTTCTTTTTGTTAAAACAATTAACATAGCCTGAAACTGTAAAAAACAGAAAATTATTGTTGTATAAGTAAGTATAAGTTCTGACAGTCCTTGAATACATCATGCGTTATTATACAGGTTTTGTGGAACAACATTTCAGGACTTTTCCTAAACTTTCAGGGTTTATTTAGTTTTCCAAAACTTTTCAAGGACTAGAATTTACTATTTGCAAGTTCAAGGACTTTTCCACGTTTTTAATGACTGTATGAACCCTGAACAGTGATAAAGGTAAGATGTGCAGTAGAAACCCCCAAAAGAGTCAAACTATGACTGACTGTAGGGCGTCAGCGGACGCTCTGCAGTACCTTGAGCCAGGGGTGGTTCAGAGCCTCGTAGACGGTGATCCTCTCAGCGGGGTCCAGCATCAGCATGCGCCTCACCAGATCCTTGGCGCTCTCGGAGATTTGGCCCCACTGGCGCGGATTCATCTGCACAAAGTAATACAAAGACTTTTCAGGATTGGTCCTGTGGTCCATAAGTGCCAAAATTATGTTTTGGCAATTTTTAAGTAATGCTAAAAATAAGGGATTAACGACAGCGTCTGCTGCAATAATTACACAGACTGTAAATAAAAAAGGGGTCTTCGTGAGGAATGACAGAGAGTGACACACAGAGCACATTTTGGGGATATTTTTTCCCCTTTTTACTTCTTGGGACGGGCTGTATTTTGTATTTATTTTACTGTCAATTTTGGAAATTGTGGCTATTTTTATATATTCTAACATTCTAGTAAAATTGTACTGATTTTTACTGATTTTAATAGAAAAAAAAATGATTTTTTTTCTTGAAAAAAAAACAATTTATCAAAACCAGAAGAAATTGCCAAAACAGAAATTAGTGTGGATTTTCAAGTTTATGACAGTCCTCTAACGTCATAAAAAGAAATCATAAAATCCTAGCTTTAAAGTCTGAGCATTTCGAAGAGTTTTGAAAGATTGATTTAAGACATTTTAAGGCCAATTAAGGCCTTATTTTTAAATGAATGAATTCAATGCCTTCCACGGGACCCCTGTTTTAAAGATGTGAACTGTGGCTAAAAATACAAAGATAACATCTAAGTTTATGAAAAAACAGAAATGTCATATAATCTGCAAACATCAGCTAAAGCTGTGCTGTAATTAACATTATAGGAATAACATGCAAATCCAATTAAAGTGCGGGCAGCCTCTTTTTAGACTCTTGAGTTTAATGTATGAAGCCGCACGTTTATTGCACTCAGAGACCGTCGAGGCTCTCTGGACGACCTCCTGACCTTGTATTTGCCCTTGCAGATGGCTTCGAACAGACGCTCCTTGGTGCCATAGAAAGGCAGGCAGCCCGAGAGGAGGATGAAGAGGATGACTCCGCAGCCCCACACGTCCACAGGTTTACCGTACGGCTCTCTCTTCACCACCTCCGGGGCCATGAAGTGAGGAGTTCCCACCCGACCTGGGGTCACAGAGACAGAGAAAGTGTAGAAATCCAAAGTATGCACGCGTGTGCGTGCGCACGCACACACACACACACACACACACACACACACACACACACACACACACACACACAAAGGTGTTAACACACATGCAAAGTTGTAAACACACAAACACACACAAAGAGGCGCTAAATGGGACTTTTTCATTCTTTAATAACTGATATTTTTACATATCTGAACTGTAAAACGGAAGTGTGTTTGCGTGAACTTTATATAGGATGTTTTGTTTGTTCCAACCATCAATTCATAGTTACACGAAAGAGGAAACAAACATTTGGGGTGGCGTTGTTTCCTGTTTCTCAAGAAACAACAGTTTTCACGATAAAGTTAAAAAGATAAAAAGATGCTAGATTTTCCAGTGTTGAAAATGCAAAATGAAGAGGACTTTTGGTGCGTTGCGTTGAAAAAAAAAGAGCCAGAACTTTTCTTGCCTTTATTTCTTTTCTTTTTCTTTTTTTTAAAAATAATTTTAAGTTTGCTTTAGTTTCAAAATGTTAAATACAAGTACAAACAGAAAAAAAGAAAAGAAAATCAGACACAAAACATACAGAAATGAAAATAAATATATTTTAAAAAAATATGGAAAATGTCTAGGGATAAAAAAAAACTATATTTATAATTAACATATTTAGAATTATTTAAAAGTTTTTTTTTTTTTTAACCTTTTTTAGGTAATTTTCTTTTTTCATTTCATTTTAATATTTCTAGCTAATTTTGGGGTAATTTCTTCTTTGGTTGCTCAATGCCTTTTTCCCATGTTTCTGAATTTGCTGAGGTTTCAAAAGGTTAAATACAAGTACAAATGGAAAGATAACTTTAAAAAACACAACAGACACAAAACATACAGGAATGAGAGGCGAAATTAAATAATGGCCCATGTTCAAAGCCCTAACATAATTTTGTAAAAGCTGATTTTCAAGTAAAAGGGAAAAGTTTCCAGGTTTAGTCTGAAGTGCAGCTCATTCCAGGCTTGCAGGGCGTGAAGGAAAAGGCAGATTTACTCAGCTGCGTTCGGGTATTTGGGACCACGAGGAGATTTCTTTCTTTTTTTGACCTGGTGTCATAAATTATTTATGTCCAAAAACTGATAAAATTATATGTGAAAAATGAAAACAATAACTTAAGATCCAACACAGTTTATATTTCTTTACACAAACAGTGACAGGAATTAAAATGTCAGTGCTGCCTCGATGACTGCTGATGTTTCGGGTGTGTAGGGTCGTGTTTGCCGTACCTCCTGCCACCAGTCCCGACTCTCCGAGCTGGATGGCGACTCCGAAACCCCCCAACTTCACCGGAGCGGAGTTCTCTTTGGACGCCAGCAGCACACAGTGAGGCTGAGAACCAGAGGAGAGACGTGATTTAATGCTCGTATTTCACTAATTAAAGAGCGACACCCTCCTATAAATAAAAGAAAAATCACATGTGCAAGACACACCCAAACCCCCAAAAACCATCACTCACCACGACCTCACACAAACAAGCCACACTGAAGGAGGATCACAGCAGACGAGGAGCGATATACATCTGAGAGGTTTCTTATGCATCTTCAGCACAATGTCTGTTTGTTTTAGACACAGTTTAGTCATTTTATAGCTTTTTTTAAAGTTTCTAACCAAGATGTTTCCTACATGACATAAGAACATCAGAAAAAAAAGCAGAATGCCAGAGGGGAAATTTACCAACTTGCAGATTAAATTTTTGTTTGAAATGCATGTGACCTTGATGTTTGACCACCAAAATGTAATCATTTCTGAGTCCAAGTGGACATTTGTGCCAAATTTCAATAAATTTCCTTACAGACTTCATCAGGTATCGCATTCACAAGAATAAGATGGACACAAGATCACAGTGACCTTTGACTGCCGAATTTCAATCAGTTCATCCTTGACTCAGAGTTGTTTGTGCCAAATTGGACAAAATTACCTAAAAACGTTCTTGAGATATTGCTCTAACGAAAGAGCGGTCGAATAAAAAGAGTATGAGGACACAGAATATTGAAGCAATTTTGGAACTTTCACTTCTTGGTTGATTACCTTCATGTGTAAATCTAATTTTGCGTACAACATTAGCTAATAAATCATCTGCTCTGACCACAGATTTCATAATATGATGACATGATTAAGATTAAGAGCAGGCGAATCCTTCGACCGTCTGCCGACACATTTCGCTCCAGAGGTCGACAGCAGCGAGCGTTTGCTGGGTGGCAGTTTGAACATGACCTCGCTTCACTCTGAAGGCTCTGCTTTAATTATCGTGAAGGCATACGCTGGTATTTTCGGAGCCTTTTTCTGTCACAGTTGGCTTCACTCGGCCGTTACCTCCATATTATAATCAGAGCCCGGAGTGGAAAAGCATATTGTGTATATACAAGTGGAGCGTGCTCTGTGATCCCACTGCTCGCCCTCATGTGTGTAATCAGATGGTCTGTGCTAAGCCCTGCCCCGCCTCCCTCTCTATCTCAGCCTAAAGTCTGCAGAGCGGCTGCGAGGAGCGGAGGGGGGGTTGACCACAGCTTCAAGTTTTCACCGTACGACATCGGCACATTCTGCACTTCAGCATTTCTCTGCAGACTTTCTACAGCGCTGCTGGGGAAGGTACGCTTCTCTGAAAGAGGAAACAAAAGGAGGACTCTACGCAGAACTATTCTCACTTTTAAATTCAATATATAGACAACTGCAGAAAGTAGAATTCAAAATGACAAAAGGAAAGGATCTTATTAATTTCTTAAGGACAGCAAATTTTGGAAATCTTTCCTACCACATGAAGTGACTGAGCGAAAAGGACTGCAAAAAGCACAAGTGGACCTCTCCAGCTCAGAGTGTGTGTGTGTGTGTGTGTGTGTGTGTGAGCGTTTTTTAATGGACTTCAATGACTAGGTGAGTACTTTCACATGTTCCAGTTTCAATATCAGCAACATCTCTTGGTTTGTTTTACTGGCTGCAAGATAAGGGCTTCATGCTGTGAGCAAAGGAAGCTCTCTTGCTTTAATTCTAGTTAGCGATCGCTGATATGAACCCAATGAGCATGAATGTGGTTTCTCAATTGGTTGATGCTGTTAAAAAACTTTTTTTTTAACCTTTTTTTTTTAAGTGCCAGAGCGCACAAATTCAGTGCTTTTGCAAATTCAAAGCTTTACCATAATTCAGTGATACTCAACTTACAGCTTGTGGGACAAAATAATGTGATTCACACTGAGAATCGTTTTTGTACATTTAGTATCTATAAGGTGCCAGAGTGCATAAAACAGAATTAAAATAGAGCCTGTTAAACAAAAAAAGTGCCAGTGGAGGATCCCCCACACCCCTGACAGAGATCCTAGCTAAGAAGACCCTAATGCCCTCAATTGTTATAAAATATATAAAATTTCCCGCTATCTTTGAAACCTCCTAAAATCTGAGAAACATCCTGAAGTCCTAGGGTTAAAGAAACTTCCTAGAATCCCCAAAATGCCCTTAAATCTAACAAATGTCTTAAAATTTTAGAAATGTCCTAAAATCAAAGAAACATCCTAAAATCCAATTAGTGACCTACAATCCTAGAAACGCCTAAAATCCTAATGAGGGCAGCATTAATGCTGAAAAGAACTAATCCATACAGCTGGACCCCAAAAACCTGCAGTAATGAGTCCGAAACGTTCTCCTTTCTTTCGTGGTTCTGTTTTAATTCTGAAGAAAGAAAACAGCACCCACTGCAGAACGAACTCCAGCTGCTGTCACATATTGATGTTGAACTGAAAACTCTACTTAACTCTATTTAAACTCTACTTTATGGAGAAATGTCCAACATGTGTTTACATCATAGTGTACACAATGGCAGACCACCATTAATACAAAACCCTCAGAAATGGGAAGTGAAATGGAGAAATGAGAAGGTTTGGACACAATGTGAGGTGAAGCAAAGGAAGCATGTTCAGGCCTAAACCTCTACAAACCACAAGTCGAGTCAAAAGTTAAATGCTTAAAAAATGTATTCCTGTATTTTTGTGGAGGGTTCAAATAACTTCCACACTTTAAAGCTGGTGTAGGCAGTTTAATTTTGCCATCATTTTGTAGGTTAACATGATGTTAGAAAGAGTCCAATTATTTTGTTATTGCGACTAAAACTGGACTTTTAAAATCCATCCAACAACAGCTCCGAAATTACAAATGGTCCAGTTTGTGCCAAAGTGTTTCTGAAAGCTCCCTTTTTGAAAGAAGCGTTGATGGATTTCAGTTTGTTAAATTAGTATCAACGGACAGCTGACTTCTTGATCGTCTTTTTCCACATTACGTGATGTGGATCAGGAATAACCACGCTGTAATCGACCCAGCTGAGGAAACTAGGCTAATGTCTGATCATTTTTTATGCTTTTTATCACGCATGTAAGATCCTAAATTACATCTGAAGGACATTTTTGGTGATTCGGGTTTCCAGAAGCTTTAACTAAAAAAAAATAAATGATATGAATTCTTCCCATTATGTTGCACTGGATGAGCGGACCTTGTTCAGAGCCGACAGGACAGAAGACAGAAGAACTGCAGGAATTGTATGATGCTGTCAGCAGCAACCGGATATAATTTTTATAGCAGCTGCTGATTTTAATAACCTCATCCTTCAACTCTAAAGATGTAGCAGGATCAAGGACGAATTTCATTTATTTTTTAAAAAAAATAACTAATAAATCTACCTTTTACCCTCTTCTTCTTCGACTAATGTTTGACCATTTCGATGCTTTTTATTACACACATAAGACCATAAATTACGTATGAGGAGAGTTTTTGTAAAATAAATAATTTGTCTTCTTCCCATTTTGCAGGACTGAGGATCAGAAAAACCACCATGACGAAAAACATCTCCACCACGTCCGCCAACACCACCGTCCAGACTCCAAACAGCTCCTTCTTTCTCATGAGCGAGACGAAAACCACCCCGGTGCCCTGCGTGGATTATGGCGCTCTGCAGACCCCGCTAGCGGTGCTCTACACTATCATCTTCGTCCTGGGTCTGGTTGGGAACCTGGTGGCTCTGTGGGTTTTCTTCTGCGTTCACTCCAAGAAGAACTCTGTGCGGGTGTTCCTCATGAACGTGGCTTTTGCCGACCTGCTGCTGGTGGTGTGTCTGCCCTTCAGGATCCTGTATCACAGCCGAGGAAACAGCTGGACTCTGGGACCCACCCTGTGTAAAGTGGTGGGGAACCTCTTCTACATGAACATGTACATCAGCGTCACGCTGCTGGGGCTGATCAGCGTGGATCGCTACCTGAAGATCCATCGAGGCGCAGGGGCACAGCACAGACTACGCTCCACCAGGTGGAGCTCCGCCCTCTGCGCGGTCGTTTGGATCGTGGCGTTTGCTTTGACGCTGGTGCTCCTGATGTCCAAGAACCACTCAGAGTTGGACAGGTTGGTGGTTATTTCTGGGTGTCATTCTGGGCTTATTATATTATAAATATTTTATTCTGACATTTTTTTGGATAATTTTCTTGTCATTTTTCACTAATTTCTTGAAATTTTGGGGAAATTTCTTGCCATATGGATCATAGCCTTTTTAAAAATGTTTTTTTTTCCAAAGAAATCAAACCAAATGTCCTCAGGTTTCGAAGGGTTAATTGGCTTTTGAAAGTCTGAGCACAGATTAAGAAAAGCGATGTTGATCCAAGTTTACAGTAGTTAATCTGAAGTCTTTGCTGTTTGCAGGTGTTTCCACTACAAGCCGCTCCACGATAAAAAGTGGAAAGCCTACATCAACGTCTTTGTGCTGGTCGTCTTCTGGCTCGTCTTCGTCTCTCTGGTGGTGTCTTATGGAAAGATCGCCCTCAAGCTCCTGAGGACGTCACAGGAGAAACCGGACCTGCCCAACGCGTCCCGCTATACCCGAACCGCCAAAAAGTCCTTCTTCATCCTCTTCCTCTTCACCGTCTGTTTTGTCCCCTATCACGTGGTCAGAGTGTTCTACATCAAAACGCAGATCACGGACACGTCGTGTTCCTTGCAGAACGTGGCTGACAAAGCCAACGAGGTGGCTTTGCTGTTTTCGGCCCTCAACAGCTGCCTGGATCCTGTCATGTACTTCCTGTTGTCCTCGTCGGTGAGGAAGGAGGTGCTGCGCTTGATGAGCGGCGTGTTTTGTCTGAGAGACGTCGGCGGGGTCAGCGGGAGCAGCTCCACAGCGGAGTTGGACGGTAAGAGGACAGACAGAGGACAGGCCAACGTCAGCTTGACCAGCCATCTGAAGGAGAAGACTGTGACTGAGTCCAGCCAGGGGACATAACGGCGCTCCGAGACACTGAGACTCGCGTTTTACAAAGTAAACATGCTGCTGAGGAACGGCGGCAGAGACAGGAGAGAGCAGTCGAACATGTGCATCTGCTTGTCGAGTTGATGACGGCTGAAATTTTGCAACCCGGCTTAAACTGCAGGAACTAATGTTTCAGGAGAATCCTGAACGTCCCGTCTCTTCATGGACAGAGAACAAATGACCATAAACCAAAATACCGCCGCACCAACACGCCCTCACTCCAAACTCGCCACATGGCGCCACTCTGTCAGGACCTTCTGCATCTATGAGATTTTAGGTATCACTCTACGTCGGCTGTTTACGCTGCGGGAGGCCGTTACGATGATGTCAACAAATGCACGCTTTTGGCGGATGATATCACAGTTGACCTTTGACCCTAATGGATATAAAACTTACATTATGTACACAGAAATGTATGTGAAAGGAATTTTTGAATTATGGCTAAAAACATGTTTTTGTAACCGTGACCACGACCTTCGACCCCGAGATCCTAATCGAAGCTTGTGCCACATTGGAGGAAATCTCTGTCCTCACAACAATAAGACGGATGCAAGGTCGCAGTGACCTTGACCTTCGACTGCCAAAATGTTGCTGTAACAAAATTCCATGACCTGGTAAAAATTTCAAGAATTTTTACTAATTCCATGACTTTTCCAGGTTTTCCTTGACCATAGGAACGCTGTGATACTGAGATTTCACACAAAAATTAAAACAACTATGATGGAAATCTATTATTTTGTCTACGGTACGAGTGATAACTATAACGATGTGAGCATCCTGATGAGCGATAACTTTTTTAGCTGAGGTGCCGAGAACACGCGGCGCCCTCCAGCTGGACGCTCCGCAAATTTGGACAAATTCTGATCGGCTGTCAGTGTTTCTATCAATGATCCAAACGATGATGCTTACTATAATAACAACAATAATGATGATGCCATAATAATAATGAAAGAATAAATTAATATCTGTGACTAAAATCACTGCTTCATTTTCATATTACACACTGTGTTTAACCCTTTGAAACCTGGATCCACGTCACTTTCTTGTGCAGCGTTCAGTCCCCTTTTTACAAGCATATAAGTCTGAGTCTAAACTGAGTAAATTGGTTTAATTTGGTTTAATTGAAAACATGAGAAAAAAGGCGATGAGTAACTTGACAAAAAAATACTGCACTAATTGCAAGCAATTTGCAAAAAATGGTCTAAAAATTTGCTTTAAAAAAGGAGAGTGAGAGAGATTTATCCAAAAACACTGGGGTAAAATGTCCAGGAAAATATATGTATAATTATTTTTATTCTATTTTTAAAATTATGTTACAGTTTTTTTTTTAATTAAAAAAAATCAGATTTAGGTAAATTTAATTTTTTTATCAGATTTTCAGGTCATTTCCTTTTTTTGTTTATTTGTTGTGTTTTTGTTTTTTGCTTTAGGAAATTTTCTTGTAACTTTCCATGTTTTTTAAAGAAGTCAAACCGATTTACTAAGATTTGAAAGAGTTAATGTAATATAAGCAGCGGATCTAAAGGTAGAGCAGCAACCTCAGCTTTGAAACTGCTGCGGCCAAAGACAGGAATTATGATCTTATTGTACTTTATTTAAAACTGAGGTCAAATAGAGCTGAAATAAAAACCGACAACGGTCCGACGTGTGACCCTACAGCCATTTTTCACTCCGACAAATCTGAAGGAAAAAAAGATGCAGACGACATCAAAGCCTGAACGTTCATGACAATTTACGATGATCACAAGCTGACGGAGGACCCAGAGGAGCTTTTACAGAGATGAAAGCACACCGAGGCTTTTCTGATAGAAAAACACTCTTTGGAAATGTCACCGCTTTTTTTTTATATGTAAAAAACGCGTTCTGCTGACGACTGCGTCTGGATTTATTTTCACTTGTTTTCAAAGTGCATATTCCACTGGGGTGAGTTATGTGTATAAATGAGAATTTCAATAGCTCAAAGTGTCAATCAACATAGATGCTACAGTGTGAGGAGAGAAAAGAGAGAAATTCAAGCTCACACAGACTCCCTTTGCTTCTCAGCTTCAACTAGAACAGCAGCGCCACCTGCAGGCCGAGTGAATACAAACAGCGTGAAGAGGTTAAGGTGGATCACTGCTGAGCACTGAGACTGAAGGGGACGAGACAGAGGACTTAAGTTTTAAAGCAAAAGACAAAGATGGAAACTTTAAATTCTACATGTGAGGAAAAAAACATGCAAGCAAAACTTTATTTATAGCGCTTTTCATGGTGGAAGGTGGAAGCACAATGTGCTGCACCGAGTGTGAGGTCCACAAAACGAAGCCAGCAACTGGCCACAAACGCAAATTAAATCCTTTAACTCTCTGAAACCTGAGCAAATGCCTAAATTAAAAAAACAAAAAAACAACAACACAGGAACAAGGCAATCAGCAACGAAAGAGGAGATGATGCCCAAATTAGCAAGAAATTACTAAAAAGTACAAACTACCTAAAAATCAGTTAGTAATAATAAGAATATCAATAATAAAACATTTTTAAAAAGGAAAAGATCTGGAAAAAGAGTGCAAGATTTTTTTTATTTATTTTTTTTTAACAATTTTTAAAACATATTTCTAATGATCTACATTTTATTATATTTTATTTAATTATTTTTTTAATATTTCTCCACTCATTTTTGAACAATAATTTTCAGGTTGTTTTCTTGTCACCCTTTACTAATTTCTTGCAGTTTCTCTCATTGCCTTTTCCCACATTTTGCTCTCATTTTGAATGTTTAAATACTTGCGAAAAAGCATCTGAATGCAGCACAAGAAAAAAACTATGTCCATCCAGATTTCAAACTTATAATGAAAATACTGTCGGGGCACTCCTAATGAAGTGACACAGTTCACTTCTGTCAACGTGCAGCACAATTCATGTTCATCTTTAAATAGACGAGCAGAACCACAACTTTTCACCCACACCATCTGCTCTGACGCCGTTCATCTTTTATCAGCATCGTGTGTGCTGATGGAGGAAATGGAAACAGAAGTGTGACACTGACACACCCACAAACAAGAGACCAGCTCTCAAACGTTTATCTTGTCATATGAAAAGCAGGAAGCTACAGAAAAGGGTCAAATCGAAGCCAGCTGGTGACTTCAGCTCCATCTGTAAATATTTTAATTTCAGGGAGTGTTACGGTCGCCGATGTCGTTGGATGATCTCGTCAGAGCTCCTGTCCGCGGTACGTATGTTTGTATGTAACAAATGATCTGTGTGAGATGCTTATGGAAAGTTTATCACTTGAACTATCATTGAAATAATTACTTTTTCGTGATGTTTTTTAAGCTTATTTAAAGATTCAGATCAAATAAAGTGTCCTAACATTGTCGCTAAACAGAGAAGGATTAATATCCAAGAACCTAAATAGAAAATAGAAAAATTACAATAGAAATATGACAAAGATGCTTTTAAAAAGTAAAACAACATAATAAATATGTAAATATAATAATGTAATAATAAGCTGTGCTGTTTTGTGCAGGATGTGCGAAAATATGAAGCGACAGAAAATGCGTCACAGTAGAGCTGTGATACTCAACTTATGGCCCACGGGCCAAATCTGGCCCCTGACAGGCTGCCGAGTGGCCCCCCCAGCCATTTTCTAATTCACAATAAAAATAAAATGATTCACACTGTGAATTGTTTTTGTACTTTTAGTCACCATAAAGTGTCAGAGAGCATAAAACGGCATCAAAACAGAGCTTGTTGATCAAAAAAGAGCCAGTGCCCCCCCCCCCCCCCCCCCCCCCCCCCCGAGGTCCTAGATAAGACCCTGATGTCCTAAAACCACAGAGACATTTTAAAATCTGAAAAATGTCCTAAAATCCTTTTAACATCCTAAAATCCTAGAAATGTCCTAAAATATTAAAAATGTCCTAAAATCGTAGCAACAACCTAAAATACTACAAACTTCCTCAGGTCCAACAAATGTCCTGAAATCCTAGAAACATCCTAAAATCAGACAGATGTCCTAAAATTCTGCAAACATCCTCAAATCCTAGAAATGTCTTAAAATCTGAAAGATGTCCTGAAATTCTACAGATGTCCTGAAATCCTGGAAATGTCCCAAAATTACCCAGGAACCGTAAAAAATCTTAAAATCCGAGAGATCTCATGAAATTCTGCAAACGTACTAAAACCGCCCTGAAATCCTAGAGATGTCCTAAAATCTCACATATGTTCTAAAATTCTAGAAATGTCCTAAAATCGTCCAGAAATCTCAAAGCGTCCTAAAATCCTGGAAATGTCCCACAACTAACCTAAAATCCTAGAAATCATCTTCGAATCCCAGATACATCCTAAAATCCAAAAGATGTCCTAAAATTCCACAAATGTCCTAAAAACCTTGGAAATGTCCAACAATCAAAAAATGGGGCTGCTGCGACTGGCCCCGGGCCCGGGCCCCGGGCCGTTCTGCCATTTTGCCCCCAGGCAAAGCAAGCAGAGTAATGTGAGTCCGTGCAATGAGTAAGATGAAAATGCATGAATTTGCAGATGCTGAAAAAGTTAAAATCATTATCTTGTCATGAACACACGCGGGGAGCGATGTTGGGTTTGGTGATTTGCACAGAGACACAGAGACGGGAAAGGTGGAGCGATTGTTTGAATATGATAAAAATAATATGTTGAATGTTTTCAGTTTTTTCTGATCTTTGAGGTTTTTTGTAATGACATAAGGGCAAATTTTAGGCAGGCGAAGAGTTCCGGAGAACTTTGTATGTACGTCAAACTAAAAGGAAGACAGCGTATCTATAAATCACACGTTTGACAAAGGTGTGATTTTTTTCTCATTCACTCTCTGTCTAGTTTATGTTCAAAGTGGATTTTTCTCTGTCGTGTCTCTTTTAGCCGTCACTTTTGTGTTCTGGGATTTAAGGATGTTTCGAGGACTTTGGGGAATTTCTCGGATTTTAGCACTTATAGTATTTAAAGAAAATGCTTGCATGTTTGTAGGATTTTTTCAATTTTTAGGATGTTAATACAACGATGATTGATTGAATTTTAGTGTTTCTAGGATTTTAGGACATTTCTAGGATTTTTAGGATGTTTCTCTGATTTAAGGACGTTTCTAGAATTTAAGGATGTTTCTTGGTTTTGATTGGATATTTGAATGTTGCTAGGATTTTAGGGCATTTCTAAGATTTTAGGGACATTTCTAGGATTTGAGGATCTTTCTAAGATTAGAGAGAGGACACCATATCTATACCATGATCATATCACGTTTGACAGTTACAAACGTGAATTTGTGACATTTGTCACTCGCCAGGTGGAAGTCTTTGTGAATATTGGATTTTTTGTCTCTGTCGTCTCCGTCTCTTCTGTGTTCCTACAGATCAAATGGAGTACACATCGAACACTTTTCCACCTGAAAACGTGTCCCACTCCTCCTCTGTTGTCTCCCTCTGTCCCCGCCGCCACCCTCTTCTTCCTCCCCTCCGCCTACACGCTCCTCTTCCTCACCGCTCTCCCGGGAAACGCTCTGTCTCTGTGGGTTTTCCGGCGGTGCATCTCCTCCGTCTCCCCAATCCACGTCTGTCTGTCCCACCTGAGCATCTCCAACCTCATTCTGTCCCTCACCACGCCCTTCCTCGCGGCCTACTTCGCCTGGGGCTCCGTGTGGATGCTGAGCGGCGTCCTGTGTCAGCTGGTGCTGCACGGCATCACCCCGGTGCTCCACATCAACATCTACATCAGCATGATGATCCTGACCTGGGTCGCCCTGAGCCGCTTCGCAGCCCTGATCCAGCACACCCACGCCGCCCGGCCCAGCGGCTTCACCAAGCTGCTGCCACACACCTTCTTCGCCCGACTCACGAGGCCCTCCTTCGCCAGCAGGGTGTGTGTCGGGGTGTGGATGGTGGCGGTGGGGTGCACGGTGCCGGTGACGGTTTACTACTCGGTGAGAGAAGCTGCGAGCGCCAACGCCGCCGCCATAGGTGGATGGGTGGAGGTGTGCTACAGCCCCGCGGTGGAGATCGGCGGCAGTCTGTCCGCGACGGTCACCGTGCCCGTGATCACGCTGTTCTTTGTGTTCTACCTGCTGGTGCTGCTCTCCTACATGACGGTGCTGAGGCACATCAGACGCTCACGCCGCAGCACCAACGTCACCACCTCCCAGAGCCTGCTGGGTCGAGTGCTCCGAAACATCGTGGTCATCCAGGTGAGTATGAGCCCGATCATACTCTGAAATAAAGTACTAATGAGCCCGATCATACTCTGAAAATAAAGTACTAATGAGCCCGACCATACTCTGAAAACAAAGTACTAATGAGCCCGATCATACTCTGAAACAAAGTACTAATGAGCCCGATCATACTCTGAAATAAAGTACTAATGAGCCCGATCATACTCTGAAATAAAGTACTAATGAGCCCGACCATACTCTGAAACAAAGTACTAATGAGCCCGACCATACTCTGAAACAAAGTACTAATGAGCCCGACCATACTCTGAAACAAAGTACTAATGAGCCCGATCATACTCTGAAACAAAGTACTAATGAGCCCGATCATACTCTGAAACAAAGTACTAATGAGCCCGATCATACTCTGAAACAAAGTACTAATGAGCCCGATCATACTCTGAAATAAAGTACTAATGAGCCCGATCATACTCTGAAACAAAGTACTAATGAGCCGATCATACTCTGAAATAAAGTACTAATGAGCCCGATCATACTCTGAAATAAAGTACTAATGAGCCCGATCATACTCTGAAAAAAGTACTAATGAGCCCGATCATACTCTGAAATAAAGTACTAATGAGCCCGATCATACTCTGAAATAAAGTACTAATGAGCCCGATCATACTCTGAAATAAAGTACTAATGAGCCCGATCATACTCTGAAATAAAGTACTAATGAGCCCGATCATACTCTGAAATAAAGTACTAATGAGCCCGATCATACTCTGAAACAAAGTACTAATGAGCCCGATCATACTCTGAAATAAAGTACAAATGAGTCCCATCATACTCTGAAACAAAGTACCAATAAATACTCAACCTGCTTTGCTCAGGGGCCACATGCAAAATAAAAAGGAGGCCAGGGGCCGGACGTTTCTGTGATTTAAGCAGATTTCTATAATTGAAAATCATTTCTCAGATTTTCGGATATTTCTATGATATTTAGGATGTTTCTAGGACATGAGAAGTTTTCTCAGATTCTTGCCTCACGTCATTCTGCGTCTCAGAATAATATCTGGAACTGTCTTTTGAACCGCCTCCTCTCAGGTTGTAATTTCGGTTTGTCTGCTGCCGTATCACATCTTCAAACCCATCTTCATTTCTCGAGCCCACGACCTTCGTCAGCTGTCACATTCACCCGCCACCGACAACAGCAACCCCTGTCATCCACTCTCCGCCTTCATCGAGGTCACTGAACATCAACTTCATGCAAACACGTTATTCTTTACTGGTTTTCAGCAGCGGCACACACACGACACACACGATGACCAGTTTCTCTCTCCTCTCCCTCCAGCTGAAGAACTGCCTGCTGCTTCTGGCTGCTCTGAGAGGCTCAGCTGACCCTCTCATGTACTTCCTGTTAGACAAAACCTTCCGTCATCAAACTCTTAGACTTTTAAGGTGCGGCAAAAATACGCCAGGAATCAGAAGCACGCTCGCAGATAGCGCCAATCAGAAGCCTGGACAGCTGGAGAATGGAAATGTGGCCTCGGGGACTGTGGACTTAAGTCAAGGAAGTGCTTTGTAGCCTAATGTGTAAAAAATGTAAAGCGCAGACGTCCCTGTAATATAGTAAAATATACAGAGATCAGCTGAACAAAACCTCCTAGCAGTCCCACAAACTGGACTGAAAACCAAGGGTGACTTCTTTACTTATTAGAAAATGGTATTTTTAAACTTGCAACCTCATTTGTTTTTGTACACATTGTTATTTTATTTCTGTTTTAATGTCCTTCGAGGGGCAGGGGACATTTATTTTATTCTGTAAACCTTTTTATTTGGGAAGCATTTTGTGCTTAGGCTCGAAAGGTGCTCTAGAAATAAAGATTATTATTATTATTATTATTATAAATTGCAATTTCTTGTAGTCGTGTCACAAAACCAAAAATAAAAAAGTGATGCAGTCTACGGGGAAAACACAGTGTCATGTTCAAGTAAACAAGGAAATGTTTGTCGAGCAGCCGTCATGTGCAGCAGCAGCCCATAAATATTTGATGTGCGTGTGTCATAAAGCGTGTTCGGTAATTGTGTGTAAATTATTGAGGAGGGATTACAGAGCGAGCTGCTGTTTGTGCACAAGGTGTGTGAGATGGTTTCGGGAGAGTTTTTTAAGGAAAACAATGTTCTGTGAAGTGTGGC
Organism: Plectropomus leopardus; assembly: GCF_008729295.1. NCBI lineage: Eukaryota > Metazoa > Chordata > Actinopteri > Perciformes > Serranidae > Plectropomus > Plectropomus leopardus. The sequence goes on along the minus strand of NC_056472.1, from coordinate 33,426,999 downwards.
CCCTGCAGATGTGTGCTCTCCCCCTCCCCCCCCGAGGGGCCGCGGTTTTTCAGACTCAAGCAGGCAGCCGAGAGGATCTCTCTCTCACACACACACACACACACACACACACACACACACACACACACGCACACACTCTGGCTTACACGTTTTATTTTGCATTTCTAAGCATTTACACTGTCTTTGCAATTGGGCTGAACAATATAAAGATATTATATCGTTTTAGAGCTGCAACAACGATAATCGATTATTAAACGTGTTGGTAACGAATAAAATCGATTCACTGTGTCGCGCGATTATTATGTCACTCGCTGTGTTGCGGGACTGTTCATGTCGCATACAGACGGGAGAAGCCGATGTTTTGAAGAAGCGTGGCGGAGGCAGAGAGGACGTTTCATACGAAAACTTCGAAAGTTTGGGAGCACTTCACGTCATGCAAAACAAGGAAGTGTGTGGAGTGAGGAGGAGCTTAACGGCAGGTAAGACTCGACAAAAAAACACGCATGTTCAGTTTTAAAGTGAGGAAACGTAACAGTATGTTGTTAAAGCTGTCAACATTTAGCTTTTGAATTGTTTGATATTTGATTTTGTAGTTATTTATTATTTATAATTTAGTATTATTTTGACGGGTCAGGGATGTTTGTGCTTTTTTTTGCACTTTCAATGATAATCTGTTTTTGAATAAAGAGAAAAAAATGCTTATTTTATTATTATTTCTGTTTTGAATTTTTAAAATCTGATTAATCAATTCATTGAAAAATTAACTGACCGATTAAACGATTATCAAAATAACTGTTAGTTGAAACCCTACACTGTAAAGAGATATGAGACTATATTTCCTCTTGGATGTTGGATATCTTTATATCGTGATAGGGACTCCATTTTTTCCTGATTTTAAAGGTTGCATTACAGTAAACTGATGTACTTTTCTCAACTTCTCATACAGCTCTACTTGTTAAAACTTGCCTTTACCCACTTAGTCATTATATCCACATTACTAATGATTATTGATCAAAAATAGATTTGTGTTCATATTTTTTGTCTTAAATCTACTGAAAAGTGCATTTAGACCTGAAAACTATATCTAATATGTTTGCATCTTTTAGTTTTTGTATCAAGAACAAGGTCTCCTACTGTTTTATCTTTGATTTATGTTCAATTTTATCATCTTTTTAGGAGAATATTATATTGTCACATCATCACTTACAAATCTTAATAATTTCCCCTGACACTTTGCTTTGTTTGTTTTTTTGGTATCACTTTTATCTGCAGAGCTTTCACTTTTATCGACGTCTTTCATCTCACTGCTGACAGCTGGTTACAACGCTGATTAGAGACATTTCCCTCATTCTGACTGTCAAACAACAAAAAAACCATGGTACAAAAACAGGATTTAGAAAAGTGAAGGGGACGCTTTCCTGTCTGTCCCCCGAGGAAGAAAGACGTCCTTGTCTCTACAAACTTTTCACTGCATATGTGAGACGGCGTCCTGCCCTTCACGTGCTGCACATTTGTCATTAAAAAACAGACTCGCAGCGTATTGGCAGCTCTAATTCAAGTCACACTCACTTACCCTGATTACCGCGACCTGTGGAGGCTTAATTGAAAGCATTTTTTCGCTCATTTGCTGAAACCAATTCTTTACTGAACGATTGCGACTGTTATTTAAGTAATTCCCCCAATTATTCGGCTTCATTACAGACGCCAGCGGCCCGTATCAAAGACTATTACTTAACCCTCTGAGTATGTGGTGCCTGTAGATGTACATATATGTGTGTGTGTGTGTGTGTGTGTGTGTGTGTGTGTGTGCGTGTGTCCATGTGCATTGTTGCATTCACTTGTTGTTGTGAGATGAGCAGAAGTGTCCCCAGAGACGGCATTAGTTCCAGTGGCTGTCCACTGTCGTCAGAAAGACACACACACAGTGACTGATTGTTGTTTTTGTTGGTTCAGACAAAACGCTCTCAGACATGAGGGATCGGCGGCACCGGCGGCGCTCTCAGGAGGCGTGAGGCCGGTCGTGAGAGCACTTTTTTAAAGTGTTCCGACGGCGAGCAGGATCCCGTCTGCATGACGTCACGTTGAGGCGTTTTCTGACTCACGCATCACGTAAGAGTGCGGGAGGACATCCTGTGTAAAACTATCATGTGATGGAAAATACGCTTCACTCAACACACGAGGCTGGCGTGTAGGCGACGAACTGAGCGTCATTCATGCTTCACCTCTTAAAGCTCACATTTTTATCGGCTGCAAGATGTTGCATCAAGTTTAACTTTAACCCTTTGAAACCTGAACAAACTGGCTTGACTTCTTTCAAAAACATGGGAAGAAGGCGGTGAGCAATGAAAGAAGAAAAGACCTCAAAATTGGCATTTATAATAAAATACTGCTGTAACTACAGGCTGTACTTTTGTATTTTCGTATTGTCCGTCAACGCGGACACAAAGAGCATTCAGCTGATCAAGAGACAGACCCGTCCTTCTCTTTCTCTCTCAAACTCGGACCAAAAGCTAAAACTATCCGCGCTAATCGAATAACGTCTAAGATTACGCTATGGCACTGCTTATTTCTCTCCTGAAATGTTTTCAGACACGTATTTTAATGCCCTGTAGCAAGAGTCTGTGAGCAGAAGAAATCACAAATATATCCGACACGGTGAATCTCGGACAACGACAAAACCACAAAACAAAACAGAGACAACAAACTGCCTCTGTCCTTTGACGTTTGGACAGCTTGACAACAAACAAACAAAAAACAGCTGCAATTAGATAACAACAAAAACTGACGAGCGCTGTGACACAAAGGCGTAATTTTGTCATCAAACCTGGACAGATCTTTGTGCATGGCGTGCATATTTGCGAGCGCGTGCATGTGACAGTGAAACCTCGATGTCAGAATTTCGTGGTCGGCACCTCAAGGCCCGCCGGACGCCATTAAAGCGGCTATTAGCGGTGCTGTGCAGCCACCCGTCATCACACAAACAGCACTAAGACGGCAGCTAATGGTCCTCTGTGTGCAGCTCCGGGCAGAGGGCCAGTTCGCCGTGTAAAAGCAGCTGACATTCGCGCGTTCAGCAGAGGGACGAGTCTGCTCTCCGCTCAACTCACTGCTACATTTTCACATGTAGAACGTGACATTTGCTGTGCAGAGGGACAGACGCGTAAACACAACTCAATTCTGTCTGTTTTCTGGATCTGTGGTTCAAACCGGAGCCTGAAGGTGAAGATCACGCTCAGTTTACAACCTGCGGGGCCAAATCTGGCCCCTGATAGGGTGCTGGGTGAAAAAAAAATCCTAGAAATGTCCCTAATATCCTAGAAACATCCTAGCACTGCCCCAAAATCCTAGAAATATCTTAAATTCCTAGAGATGTCCCAAATATTCAACGTCCAAAAATCCTAGAAATGTCCCTAAAATCCGCTCTGACTGGCCCCTGGCCTCATGTCACTTTGCAAAAAGTGGCCCCTGAGCAAAGCGATATTATTTAGTGAGCTTGCTGTTAATTGTCTAAAACAGATGAGACGCAGCAGCTGCACTGAGGCGTGCTGCACATGTCTGACCACGATGGTGCACAAAATAACGGGTTTTCTGCTGCTGACCCTGAAATATTTGCTGAAAGACACTTTTTGAAAAGTTTGAGTGTGAATTCATCCTGCGAGTCTCAAGGACGGCTGCAGGTGAGGAAACGTTGCTTTAGTTGTTTCCAGCTCAACGAAAAAGATCAGTTACTAAAAAAGTCATGAAAAATAAGTGTGGGAGACTTTTTGGTCAAACTGCGTCAATTTGATGAAATTATTCCATAAACACAGCAGGACTAATACAGCACGCCTACTTCATGAATTATTAGTGACGGCTTCGGAGCTGCTATGAGTCACTAAATGGAAGGAAGGTGAAGTCATGCTCTTTGCTGTTAAGCTGCGTGGGGAGTTTCAGAAGAGTTATGATTTATCTTTAAATACATTGTATGAATATCAGTCTTTTTTTCCTCATATTTATTCCTCTTGACACACTCTTAATTCCCAATGTGTACCGCTGTTACCAGATTGAGTCTAATCTTAGTCTGCAAACAAGACGCTGCTAATACACTTAAGAAAGCACATCAATTACCACATCCCCAAAATATCTGAGCAGGTCTTCATAAAGGGTACTTAGACTTTGTGTGGAAGTTTAGTTGAAATAAAAGGAGATTAGACTACTTCTGCAAACTGTTTGTTTTTTAATTTACGCCTTATTATTTACATTCATCCTTTTTTTCCTCTGATTTCTCACGTCCATCTTGTGTCAGATAAAGCTGCAGATTTTACACCTGCTTTTATTAAAAAGCTTTATCCAATTTAAACTGCAGACTTTATTCTGACGGTCGAAACGGTGATGAATCGGGTGCTGTTTAAGCAAACAGGAAGATCTTAAAATGCATGAGATCAAACAGCAAGATGTTTCTTTTCTTACATGACTTTAGCTGCAGGTGAGCACAGCAGAGTCTTTAAAAAGTTTCGGAAAAACGCAATTAAACAATTCTCTGTACTTTCATGCAAAACGAGCCAAAGCAGCAGCTGGACAGACTGAAACATGAAACGACTTCTTTCAGCAGCACTGAAGTCTCTCAGACGAGTTATCAGAAATAAACTTCCTGAAAGTTACTGTAGGCAAATGACCAACACCAGCTTCTTAAAATGTGACACTGCAACACGTAGCCACAACTTTAACCACAGCTGAGAGAGAAGTTCTCTACAACATGACAAAAAGTTACGTAAATGCTGATGTTTGAACAAAGTTTCCTGCAGAGACTCGATGTTATATTCTAGGAACTCTAAAATTCACAGAGCTGCTGCGTCTTCTGACAGGAGATCCCTTCACTTAGAGGAACAGAAAAGGATACTATTGTTGTACGCTAAGGTATGGCTCTCTCTGCAGTTATGTTTACATCAAAAGTTGTGCCGTGTTTACGGATTCCTCGGATTGTTCGACACCACGTCGGGATCTGTGCTTTGCAGATCAAACGTTCGGCATCTCTTCGGCTTCTGAAGCGTAAGCTATAGAAACGTAAAGGAAAGTTCACCGCTGCTCGCTCTCAAACCTGTGCATTCAGAGCTGATCCGGATAAACTAACTCTATCAGTTTGCGGTGCATTAGCATGAGCAGCGTCCGCAGCGACGAGGCCAAAAGGCAAACACACACAGATCCACAGAAAAAGACACAAACACGGCGGCGGCGCCATCACCGGTGGAGGTCCGCGGTGAAGTGAGGGGAAGATAAATACCGAGACATCATGGTGATTTATGAACATCAGCATTTAAATGAATTCAGTGACTTTCATGCATGGAGAGATGTGGCACACTCCAGCTGATCCATATTCAACAAGGACGGCTGCATGTGTGTGCGTGTGCATAGCGTTTTGTGTGTCCCTCGTAAAAAGGGCATAAATCTCGGGCGGTACGTCTGATGAACCAGAGACAGCAGCGCACACGGTCGCTGTTAAACGGTGAGAAGTGAACCAAAGTCAAAGCTGCATCTGTGCAAACACTCAGCTCCTGTTCAGCATATGTGTTTGTTCCTGCAGTTTATTGTGCATTTTAAGGGAAACTTCACCCATTTTCAACCGGTTTGTGTCAAAAAACATAGGTAGTATGTTTAAATGGTGCCTAGATATCCCCCCAAACTACATCATTTATGTCATTCAGCAGAGTTTCGATAGGCGGGATCATTACAGATTTACACAAAACTCGAGTGATATTTTCAAAATGTTGATAAAACAAACAGTCATCTCCCAGTTGATATAACTGCGAGATGACTGTTTCCACTGAGTGATGTTCTGCAACGTCTCCTCTGACAATAACATCCCAGTAACCATGGCGATGGATGTTCAAAACATTACCAGCTTTATTTCTATTGCAGCCACCGCACTAGCCGTCATTATTTCCAATCCAAGGCCACGTAGGCGTGTTATGCAGCCATGATGGAAAGGCGAGCCCCTTTATATTTTAAAAATGATATTATATTTTTAAAAAACTGTCATAAATCAAAGACTTTCAGAGAGCAGCAGCACGAAATGCCTAGAAAAAAAATTACAAAGTCTGCAACTTATATATGTTCTTTGATCTATACATTTTTTTTTTTAATTAAAACATTTAGAAATGTAGTTTTTTGGACTTTTTTCCCTTGTTTTTTGTAATATCTGATAACTAATGATCAGGTCATTTCCTTGTTGAATTTTACTTTTTTGTGCGGTTTTAAAGACATTTCTTGTCAAGTTGCTCATTACATATTATATTATGTAGAAAAACTGATGTGTATTCAGCTGTAAGGGTTTTGTGAGGGTCGGGGTTAACTGAAGTGTTGTTGTTTTTCAGCAGGCAAATTAAGCAAATCTAGCAGCCACTTGATGATTGATGATTTACCAGCATCTGACTGCTGCTGATTTCTAACCCTGGCGAGGTTCTTCTTTAAATCAGTGAAATAAGTCTTTAAAAAGACGGTTTACAACTTCATACTCAGATCTTGTATGAAAGACGTGTGTGAGTGCGTTTGGCTGAAACCCGCCCTGCATCTCTGGACATTAAAGGAAAAAGAAATGTACCGGAAGGAAGTGTGTTTAATTTTAATTCCGAGTCAGCGTCCTGTGTGAAAAGCGTTCTCTGTGGGCGACACACACACACACACACACACACACACACACACTTAAATCTTTGACAGAAAGATTGGACTGCAGCGTTTCATTATTAATCGACTTACTGCCAGCACACACGCTGCCCACAGGGCCTGAACTGGCGGACATGTGGCAGCTGCTGCTGCAACTCTTTAGCAGAGAGACACGCCGGCATCTTGTTATCGTGGCAGGAAAATTAAAGGGACAGGTCGCCCCGAAATCTAAAATACATATGTGTTCTATAGCCTGCAGTGCTGTTTATCAGTCGAGATAGTTTGGTGTAAGCGCTAAATGTCGGAGATATCGGCCGAGGAACTGTAACTAGACGACACTCAAAAAGCGTGTGAGAATCTTAACAGTGATGTTTGTTTCGAGAAATCGTGACGCGTTACACGAGATAATCCGGAGAGACTGCTGTGAGCAGTTTCATGTAGGATGAAGGGAAACATGAAGGTTTCTAGCTTCTTAAGACATTTCTAGTAAATTAGAATGTTTCTAGGATTTTAGCACATTTGTAGTAATATGGGACATTTCTAGGATTTCAGGATAATTTTAGGATTTTACAATGTTTCAAGGATTTCAGGACGTTTCGAGGATTTTAGGACATTAGGGTCTTAGCTTGGACCTCTGTTGGGGGTGTGGTGGATCCTTCTCTCGCTCTATTTTTGATCAACAAGCTCTATTTTGAAGCCATTTTATGCTCTCTGACAGCTTATGGAGACTAGAGGCGGTGGCACTTTAACCTGAGTAAAAGCTCTGAATACTTGAAGACATCTGCAGGTAGAAGGTGGAAACAGGAGACGAACGGAGCTAAAACAAAACAGATATCACTCTAATAAGCAGACACGCTCCGACTGTAAACAGTCGACGGTATCATCCCTGTCCCGCTGAACTGAGCGGCTGGCTATCGCTCACACGTAGACAGTGAGCCTAAGCCAGTAATTCATCGGGGATCCGGTGGGAGAGCAGCCGACCGGAGACGGACAGATAGGACTGTACGGGCAGCGATGACTAATACCTGAGCACAATGCCGAGGACAGAGATAGTAACCCACATGCTGGGAGCTGAGTGCGGCCGTATAATACGCGCCGTGAGTCTCTTGGCAAAGGCAATAAAACACACACAAAAAGAAGCAGTGCAATAGAGATGTGTGAATATCACATAAAAAACATTAAACTCACAGCTGGGGAGGCTGCCGGGGGAACGGTGTTTCGCACCGTTTGTTTGTGAGTGCGGAGTTTGTGACAGAGACGACAAGAGACGGCTCTGAATGCAAAGAGAACCAAACCGGCTCGACTTCATGTAAGAGCCGGCGAAAACACGGTAACTGCCTGCAGACACAAAAACTGAAGTGTAGTCGCACTCGAGCAAACGCACGAACCGTTCACGCAGGTACACACACACAAACCCGACACGAGGGCGACATGTTGGAGGGAAACTCAACTTCATATTAATTCTGCAGTGGAAATCTGACATGTGACGTGTGGATCTCCCGCCGTGCAAACCGCAGGCCGGCTGTCACTCCGCTGTTTCCCGCCAGCCAGCACGCAGCAGGCTGCAGACGCACTTTCACTCACAACACTCGAGGTAATGAGAGCCTTTACTCTGCAAGAATGACACCTGAAATAAAAAGTGTTTCCTTTTCACGGTGGAGTTTAACGCTGAGACCAGGGTCACACCGAAGAGGACGTCTGCTGATCTGCTGATCACATCTGTGATATGATGAGATTAACCCTTTGAAACCTGACCAGAATAGAAGAAATGACCCAAAAAATAGCAAGAAATTAGTAAAAAGTACGAGAAAATACATGAAAATTTGTAAAAAATACAAAAAAATAAATAATAATAATAATAATAAATAAAACAATTAATAAATACAATTAAATGAAATAAAACAAGTACAATAAAAAATAAAATGAAAATAAAATAAAAAATGTATTCATCATTTCATTTTATTGGGAGGGGTCAGTTTGCACAAATTGTTAGCAAATATGCACAAACATAGAAATCATTGGTAGATATACATATGAAGCATGAACATATTCAGTGCATTTACATAACTAATACTGACATTGCTCTTCTCCAGGATACAATAAATGAAAAAGAGACTAATCTAAAATAAACGAATGAATAAATAAATAAATAAATAAATAAATATGACAATGTAAAAAAAGGGGGGAAACAAAAAAGGGGAAAATAAAATAAGATGAAATAAAACTAAATTAAATTATATAAAGTTAAATTAAACTAAATTTAATTATATCCAATTAAAATTAAATAAATACACTAATTTCTTGCAAATTGTGGAACATTTCTTAACAGGTTGCTTATTATTTTTTGTGAAACAAATGGAATCAATTTGCTCACATACAAAAGATTTAAACACTGGTGAAAAGTGTTTGAAAGCAGCACAAGGAGAGGATGTCACTCCAGGTTTCAAAGGGTTAAGTGGGGTAATGAAGCAAAACTCTCTGTTGCAAAATCCTTCGATCAGTGTGATATCAAATCCAGCCATGAACACGACAGAAACTCAATGTTGCACAAAAGGACGGAGGAATAAAAGAGGGATTTTTATCACTTTTAGACACTAAACTGGAATTTTTCTCCTGAACTTTGACTGATTTGTTTTTGGGAGGTTAAGCAGCTCTACACATGCTAACAGGCGCCACCTACAGGAGCAAAAAGCAGCAGCAGTTCAGACCTGCAGATAAACATATTAAAACTGTTACCTTTTCCTCTTATTTACAGTCTGCACATGGTACTTTTTAAATTTTTTTATTATAACTATTATCATTTTATTTAGTTATTTGTATCTTTCTATTTAAGGTTTTATCCTGCCTCTGGTGTTTCCACATTTTAATGAATACTATTTCAGTTTTTTTGTGTGTTTTTATTCACAGTGAGTGAGTGTGTGTGTGTGTGTGTGTGTGTGTGTGTGTGTGTGTGTGCTGAAAATATTTTTTGTGAAATAATCTCTGTTTTCCAGATGTATGCAACCAAAATAAAACCATTCATTCATTCATTCATTAGTTTGATATCTTTGGTGAACTGTGGATTTTAGCTTTTTCCAGCTGATGTTTGTTTGTTTTTAATTATGTTCTTCTTGAGATTTTTATGTGATTTTAAATGAGTTATACTGTGTCGAATGCAATGTAATGTGTTGTGATTTTTAGGCCACTGAAGGTTTACTTCTCTTGAACACATTCTTAATGAGACTTAATAACTTTTGATTCTTTCTACTCGATTACACTGCACTCGAAAATAGTTACTATAGTAGACATCTGTCCAAAAGTGCTGCAGATAAATTTAAGAAAATGATTCCACCTACATTAATCTCAGATTTTGAGGACGCTTATACTAACTTTAGTTCCTCTCAAATTAATTATCCTGCCGTTAACGGTCCCGCTGGCTCACTGCCATCAACACTTGCACCTCATAAGAAGAAAAAAATGAAACAAAGAAAATTTGCTCTGTGCAAAAACTCCCTGGCCTGCAAACTAAAACAAATATCCCAAAAATCTGAAAGAAACTGGCGTTTAACCTGGAAGAGTCTCGCTTAGTCTGGCAGGACAGTCTCGCTGTGTCTCGCTTTATGCTTGTTCTGTTGCGTTGTGTTGAGTAGCTGCTAACTCTATGGGGCGATCGGCGGCCACAATCCGTTCTTTGTGGATTTGAGTGGACATGTGGTCGATTTTCAGCAGCCTGGAAGCTCTTTTTCTGTCCATAAAGCTGTCCCTCCTCCTGACAGAGTGATACTGGTCTGACTGGATCTGATGGTGAGGCAGCAGCTCTGTGATTGGCTGTGTCTGCGACTCGCAGGTGTCAACATTACCTCAACCGCCAAAACTAACCTCCTCTCTGACAGCAGCGGCCGCTGTGCAGCTTCAGCAGAGAGCGGCCGTGATAAAGCGAGGAAACGAAAGTCAGAAATACCTTGACGTCTCGGTGGATCACATTGTTGTCGTGGCAATAGCGTAGCGCCTCCAGGATCTGCCTCATATAGTGACTGCAGAAAAAAACACATTGCTCAGTTATTGTTACATCACAGAAAAGATCATCTTAACCCTTTAAAATCCGAGCAAATCGGCTTGCAAATTGCAAGAAATTAGCAAGAGGTGGCAAGAAGTCAACATGAAAATGTTTGTTAAAAAAAAAGAACCGGGAGCATAAGGGAGAGAGAGAGAAATATTATGAAAAGTTAAAAAAATAAGAAGCACGCTGAATCTTTTCTGTTAGCTAAGCTGTTAAAACTAAGCACACTGGCTTGATATCTTAACATTTTTGAAGGAAGGCAGTGAGCAATTTAAGAAGAAATTACCCAAAACGTTTGCAAGAAATGAGTGAAAAGTACAAGAGAAGCACATGAAAATGAGCACAACAAAGTAAAATAATTACACATGTGTACACAAATGTGTAATTATGATCATTATGAATCTAGTTAGTTTCTCTATCACTTTCTTTTTTCCCTAGTTTTAAAAAAACTAAACAAATTTCTTGCAAAACAAACAAAACAAAACAGCATAAAACAACAGAAACAAAGAAAGCAAGATTAAAAACAAACAAACAAGACCAACAAAACCTGAAAGTCTTTAACAATTTGAAAATTCACTAAAATCATTTTATATTTGTAATTAGAATTATTATAATTTTTTTGTCCCTGGACATTTTTCCTTAGCTTTTTTTTTAAATTATTATTATTTACAAATCCACTGATTTCTTGAAATTGTGGAACAATTCTTATCAAGTTGCTTACTGACTTTTCTCCTGTTTATTTTTATTTGAAAGAAATCTAACCAATTTTCACATGCTTCAAAGTTTTAAATATTTGTGAAAAGCGTCTGAAAGCAGCAGAAGAAAAGTGACGCCGCTCCAGGTTTCAAAGGGTTAAAAGAGGTCAAATCAAATGCGTGACGCCTCACCTGGCCACTGCTTCGCTGTAGACAAAGCCAGCATCTGCCCTCTTCACGATCTCAAAGCACAGGTCCGCCCCGTCCATGCTGACAGAGACAGAGACAGAGACAGAGACAGAGACAGAGACAGAGACAGAGACAGGATCAGGATCAGTTTGCTGTAAAGGTCAGAGCAGGAGTCTGTGTGCGAAGGAAAGGTCACACTTATTAAAACGTCTCTGACTGGTTGCGAAGGTGAGACGGGAGACGGCGGTCAGCGGAGGAGAAGCTGTGATGATGTTTTTGTCAGAAACGTCTGGATCATCACATCAGCTGCTGCGATGGTGATAATATTCCTGTTATTCCCCTTTTTTGTGTGTGTATTTTCAACAGGGCAATTTTAAACTTTAATTACACAGAAATGTTATTTTTGAGAACTTATTGATTAGTAAAACACAGATGGTGATAATTAACGAGATTCATGAATAAAACTGTGTAGAGAAACGTCTACATGCATTTGTTTTTCTTTTCTTTTTTTTGTCGTCAGATTCATACAGAAACACAGCCGCCTGATTCTGTTTCATAAATCTCTGTAAGCTTTGGGCGATGTGGCCCTAAAATAATATAACGATATTTCGGGCATTTTTGGGACAATATTCTTGATGAAATGACAAAATAAAAAAAAAATGAATTAAAAAAATATTATATTATTAATCTCAAGGACATAAACCTGACAGTTTGCCTTTGAATATGCAGCAAAAAAAATGCATGAAAGCAACAACAATAACAAAGAGTGAGATTGAGATTTCCTCCATATGCCAAATATGGTCAAAATGACCTCATCAGGTGGAAAATAGTCAAAATGACAAATTCAGAGTCAAAAGCCCAGAATGACACCCAGAAATAATACAAGTCCTGTTTTTCTGCTCTGATGGCTGTGGGATCAAAAATGTCAGTTTGAATGGGTTTCAATGGAGCATTTTTGGACCTGAACAGTCTGAATGTAACTATTTAGTTTCCACAGTGTATTTTAGACTTATTGTAGGAGCTGAGCTGCAAATTCACTGATTACACTCAAATACACAATCTGGACTACATTTAGGACACATTCACAAAAACAGACAAAGTTATGAAAAAATATGAAGAATGAAAAGTGCGTTAAACGCGCCAAACAGTTAAAGATGATCCATAAACACTCCAGCAGGTTATTTTGTTACATGTTAATAAATATCAGTGAGGACGGTTAGGCGCTGCTCTCTCAACCAAAATCCATGAATTATCTGACGTTTTGCAGAGTCACATCATGTCTTCAGTCTGGTTTTTTTTAGTTTATTGACAGAAACTGTGGTAAAAAGTACAGCGACGTCTCTGCACACTCGTCTCCTCGCATGAATAAATTCAGTTCGTCTTTTAATAAACTATTTAAGTGTGTGTCAAAGCGTCTTGAAGCTTTAAATCCGTGGACAGTCAGGTTCTTTTCACAGGGAGATATATTAAAGACCTTCAGAGAGATGAGAATATTTGCTCACAGCACATTAACTGAGCCTTCAGCGGGAGAGCCTGTTTCTGTGATGGTGAGATTTTAATGCTTTCTGCGTTCATAAAATCCCTCCAGAGTCATTTACAGTAAAGATACGGCCTTAACCGCGACAGCTCCTCAGAATCAGGCTGCAGCCCGAGGTGACAGCGAGTCTCACACCTCACCATCAATAAGCTGCTGGGGACTCACTTTTAAGCCGTGGTCATTAGGCCTGGACACACACACACACACACACACACACACACACACACACACACACACACACACACACACACACACACACACACACA
>NC_056472.1:33413517-33413617 GCF_008729295.1 Plectropomus leopardus | reverse complement strand
CTGCAGTCACTGAAAACTCCACACACACACACACACACACACACACACACACACACACACACACACACACACACACACACACACACACACACCCCCCGCC
>NC_056472.1:33302552-33413017 GCF_008729295.1 Plectropomus leopardus | reverse complement strand
GCTGTGGCGCTAACGTTAGCACGTTTCCGATGCTAACGCCGGTTAGCACAGTGGCTAAAAACATCTGCTGAAGTTACCAAACAGTCTTGTCAGTTTGGGTTTATTACTGATATTTTTGTAATCTCTCACATTATAATGTTGTCATCATCGCTGTTCTGCTGCCTAGTTAGCTCTCTGTTTACACCCATAGTGCTAAAAGCACATGCTAACGTGTTTTTGTTTAGCCTGATAGAAACAGCTGTACAGAAGTTTACATATTTATTACAGATTTAACCATCTGCTGATTGTGTGTCTGTCAGTGTACAGGCTGCGATTGTTGGGTCCGTGTATCATCCCTTCATTCAATTATTCAATTCTGCCTGGAAAACAAAAAACAAGCAAGAATTTCGTTTATTTGTTTTTCTGTAAAACCAAATATTGGAAAAAGACGTGTTTTCTCATTATTTACCTGAAAGGAAAAATCAAATAAAAAAGGAAACGAAAACAAAATAACAAGTCAAATTTACACTGTTCTTTATTTTCATTATTTATTTTTTCATTTTCCATGGTGGAAAATGGCTTAATATCAGAGTCTGTTCTGGTCTGGGGCTCTTATAGGAGATATAGGAGGACGCCTACAGCGCCACACACTGGGGGGGCGCCGCCAGTCGCGCGCAAACCCCCCCCCCCCCCCCAAAAAAGACAATAATTACCTGCGTCCATTCGCGCCCTTCCTTCATGTTCTGGCTTGAGAATAACAAATGAACAAATAAAGAGAGAAATAGTCATAAACTCAGAGCCCCTGTTGTTTCTCATCATTGACCTGCTGACCAGCCTGAACCGTGACACCTGACAGCGCTGCGGACTGCGGACTGTGGACAAGTGTTTTCGAATGTCCACTGCGCTCTCATTCTCCGCTGGTGTCTCCACTGGTGTCTCCGCTGGTGTCCGCTCCGCTCTCATCTTCCGCTGTTGTCCCCGCCTTTGTCTCAGCAAGTGTTTTCGAATGTCCACTGCGCTGTCATTCTCCGCAGGTGTCCGCTCTGCGCTCACTCTCCGTCGGTGTCCCACTTACTTTGTATTTCAGTCATCTGCCAAATAAAACTGAAACATATATGTAAAGTGTCATTGTTCATGTTTGCAGAAGCTGATCAGGTATCACAGTATTGACTGTGAATCTCAGTGCTACAGATGCAGGTTTTTATATTGTTCGTTTTATATTGTTCCCCGCCCGTCTGCTCGAGGTATCAGTCGTGGGGGTGATCTCCCCGTGAGGGACCCGCGGGCTGTTCCCTTTCAAATTTTTAAGCAAAGTCACTCCTGAATGTCACCACCTGCAGCTTTAAACCACCTACAGCTCAGCATCCAATCACCTACTCAGACCTATAAAGGTGTGTAAGCTGCGAGTCCACATTAACCCTTTTCATCCAATCATACACACCCTCGACTGACCTTTGGGTCTAGGTCATCCATCAGCAAACAAACCCATTTTCATCCCCTCAACCCCCATCAGACCACCCTTAAAACATCTCCATCACCCTAATCCTCCAGTCCTCCTAAATAATCCAGCTTTTTAAAAATAATAATAACATGACCTTGTCTTATAGTGAATTCTTTAAGTATTTAGAGATGTTTGAGGTCGGCAAAGTATTCAGTCTTTAGTGATATTTAAAAACATCATGTAATGTTGGGTGAGCAAAAATGGGCTGCAGACGTTGATCGGTGTAATCAGCAGCGTGAGACACACCTGGTGTCCCCCAGCAGCTGTCAGTCTGCTGCTGACATTTCACTTTGCTTTGTGTCTTTTGTCTCTCTGTCCTTGTTTTTATAGGTAATTTTTACTCATCCACTCCTATATTACTTACTCTACAGACCTCTCCTCTCTGTGAGCTATTTCGATCCATTTTTTAACCCTCTTTGAAACCCGAGCAAACAAATAAAAAGGAAGAAAAATGACCTGAAAATTTGCAAAATAAATAAATAAAACAAGAAATGGCCTGAAACCTGGCAAAAATCACCAAACAACAAAAAAACTAAAAAGTTTACAAGAAAGAGGAAAAACAAAACAAAAAATGACCAGAAAATTTGCAAAATAAATCCCAACCAAACAAAATGTATCTCTTATCCTTTTATCTGTCAACTTTTTTAAAAAACAACCAAAAAACATATAATTTTCAGATTATTTTCCTGTCACTTTTTTAAAAATCTCCTGCAGTTTTCAGAAGACCTTTTGCTAATTACCTTTTTTTTACACCAATATTTTAAAAGGAGCCAAACTTATTTTCTGAGGTTTCAAAGGTTTTAAGGCATGTGAAAGGTGTCCTGAACACAGCAGGAGACAACTGATGTCCATCCAGGTTTCGAAGGGTTAATAGCCGTGCTGAGGCATATATTTCAGTGTAAAGTGGCGGGCTGACATTGCCGTCCCTGGAGCTGTGTCTGGAAATCAAACGGTGCAGTTGTCGGTGACTTTATTACAGTTCTGAGCCGTGTTATCTCATTCACAGCCAGCAAACAGCTGGCACACCATCATTTGCCAGAAGTGGAAAATCTGCAGCCAAAGGTTATTAAGACAGATGGAGAAGTGATTTGCATTAAACTTACATTTAATGTAATTTTCTAAACAGCCCTCCAGCCTCACTGAGGCCCTTTTGTACAGTGTGTGTGTGTGTGTGTGTGTGTGTGTGTGTGTGTGTGTGTGTGTGTGTGTGTGTGTGTGTGAGTGAGTGTATGTGTGTGTGTGTGTGTGTGTGTGTGTGTGTGTGTGTGTGTGGGTCTATGGGGGCATATGTGCATTAACTGAAACCCATAAAGATTTCTGGCAAAACCCCAAAAAGCTTAAAATGTAAAGCGTTGCTGGCCACACACACACACACACACACACACACCAGCAATACAGAGTTCAGTCAGTCAGTCTGAAGCAGCAGAGAACACAAACAAAACTGCGTTTACGTGTCAGAAATGTCAAACTCTAAATATATAACCTTTCATCCTGATTTACCCGATAATCTGCTCTCTGAGACAAAACACACACTCTCAGTCTAGACTCCTCTTTCTGTTTGTCTGTGTGTGTGTGTGTGTGTGTGTGCATGCTCTGCCATCCTCTACCATCCTTTCATCTCTTTTGTATTTAATTTAATCTCCCCTTGAGCTCCTCACAAGAGCGGCTTTCACAGAAATTCAACAATTGTAAAATCAATATAAATCATGACAAAAAGATATCATTTTTTCTTTTTCCTTTCCTGAATATGTTTTGTGTCCTGCGTTCAAAATGATACTTAAGTAAAAGAAAGTAAGTATTATCAGGAACATAAACTTTTAAAAGAAAAAGTACTCAATACAGTAAAATCTTAAAAAAAAATAAAATAAAAAAAAAAAGCCGCACACCAAAAAACTCAAAAATACTAAATTATAAAGAATATTCCAAGAAGTTAAAATAAAAAACACCCAAAAATTCAAGATTAAAATTTGATTATTAAAATATTATTATTTTAAAATAAATATTTATTTAGTTTTTATATTATTAAAATAAATATTAAAATATTTGTTTAAAAAAGAAGAGGATAATATCCAAAAAGTCAAAATGATAAAAACGGGGAAACAAATCTAAAACTTCAAAAATAAAAAAATATAAAAAAAACATTCAAAACCTTCAAAACTATTAAAATAAAGTAGGACAAACACTCAGAAACTCAAAATTATTTCAAAGAAAAAGAAAAGATCCAACAAAGTTTTTTGAAAAAAAGGAAAAAAAAAACACCCAAAACTTTAAAACAGGAAATACAGAAAAAAAAAAAAACTCAATGATTTAAAAAGGAAGACAGAAAAACAAAAAAAAAAAAAATTCACATCAACTTAAAAAAGATGTAAATGTTTAAAATAGTTGGCAATTCATTTTCCATGAATCACCTGATCATTGATTAATTAACTAACTGTTGCACTTGTACTTGTCAGATTAATGTAGTGAAGTGAAAAGCACAACATACCCCCTGAAATGTAATGCAGTAAAAGTGTTAAGAAGCATAAAAAAAATTCTAGTACGAGTGCCTTGAATTCATACTTCAGTACAGTACTTGAGTAAATGTACTTAGTTACATGAAGCACTTTTCTCTCTCTCTCTCTCTCTCTGTCTCTCTCTCTCTCTCTCTCTCTCTCTCTCTCTCTCTCTCTCTCTCTCTCTCTGTGTGTGTGTGTGTGTGTGTGTGTGTGTGTGTGTGTGTGTGCGTGCAGCCACTAGAGGGCAGATGACCTCCATCAAACCGGACCCAGTGCAGCCTGCTCTGCAAATAACAAAATACCGTCATCCAGTGAGCACACAACACTGTGTCTTTCTCCTGATTCTCTCATTTCTTTGCTCTGATTGCTGCTCACATGCACACAAACCCACCCTGTGGTGCAGGGAGGCTCTGCTGTCACATTAATCCTGGACGGAGGTTAGTCATGTTGGCTGGTTTTGCTGGTTGACATATGGCACTTATGTTGCTCTCATCACTCCGGTCTGAGCTGTGATAGCTGCAGGCTCGAGCAATCCCAGACTGACACGCCAGGCTTAGTCACTGCCACGCTCTCCAGCAGCACGCGCCCCGCTCTGCGCAGAGGCGCCGTGAGTGCAGCAGTGGTCTTATGCTGCTCTTTTTCTTCATTTCATGCAGGTGTCACTGCAGCTACATGCAGCCGCACACACACACACACACACACACACACACACACACTCACTCCACCTTTCCACACACTGTCCTCTCTTTATTAGACCATAGCCCTGCTCCTGGCCCCTCTGCAGCTTGCTGCGATATGAAATCTGACACTGTCAATTTGCCTCCCAATCCTTCAGAGCGTGGATTGGATTCAGATGGCAGTGTTGTGGGGCCCGGGGACTCGGAGCTGTGGCCTAGGCAACTGCTAACCGCCATCCACTCACAGCCCCCGCAAGTTCCCTCAACGGTGAAATCGTCTGCAATCTCCCGTTAAATGTTCCCACTGCCAGACTCTGTGTTAGATTGTTTTCTCGTCCGCAGGTACAGAGGGGTTCAGAATCCCTCCCCAGGGTGCAGAGGTGAATTTCAGCAACGAAGTTCACTAAAAAATAAGTGCCTGTGATGGAAAAAGGTTTCTGTCTTTGATTGTGGTAGTTCAAAATGAATGAATTAGTGAGGCTCTGGCACTTACTGAGTAGTTCAAAGTGACATAAATGTACATGTTTTTATTCAACTGCACAAAATCATAAGACGCACAGACACACATTACTCTGCACAACAATCATATTTATTTATTTTTAAAATAGGGCCTTTTAAGGTTTATTATCAAGATGACAGCAGTGAGATGACAGGAAATGAAGGCAGAGAGAGATGACACAATGACATGCAACAACTAGAAAACCTTGAGGCCACCAGAAGAACCAGCAGTCATTTGTTTGTCATTTGTTAAGACACAGATGCCAAAAACCACCTTTCGTGGTCTCATGATACGTCGCTGGACGGCGTCAGGTTGAAACACTGCTGGTAAAGACGTAATAGAGCGAGTTTACACACTTTCATCCCAAATCGTCACATATTGGCACTCTGCGCTTCATGTTCACGTATTACACTCTACATATTCGTCTGCAACTGCAACTGATGTTCTGGGATGGCGTTACTGTGAACACAAGCACATGGTGGGATGATGCTGCACGTGGTTATGTTTAGGCAAGGTGCACACATAGATACCAACGCAGACTGTCAGCAAATGCACATGTTGGCACGGATGTTTAGGATTAGGCATAAGAGCCAAATGGTGTAGAAAAAAACCCCATCACATTCAGACGGGAAGCGAACACCAGACTCCTGCATGAAAATCTGTTGTTTGTTTGACCCGCCCACCCTAGAAGCACACTTTTGCTCCTTATATTATGTCGTTACTGGCAATGTTTCGATGCTGTCCTTCTGTGTTTCATACGCACACTACCACTTACGTCGAGCTGTATTTTCAAGTGATGCCGCCCGTGTGCATATCTGGTGGATGCATCTGGTGCTATCCAGCCATCCGTTGGCGTACAGTAACAATGTAACCGGTCCTGTCCGGCTGTGTTTTCAGCTGACGCCATCCAGCTGCGTATCATGTGGACACTAAAGGTGACTTTTGTTTTAGTATCTTACGCCAAAAGCACAGCAAAAGTGGCGGTATTTGACGACTTTGGAACGAGAACGGACTGAAAGACACGAAGATCTTTATGGATGTGCAGGTGAGGCGGGGATGAGTCCAACAAAACCCAGACTTTCAACCCCGCCGTTTGCTTACCCCTTGAATGTAGAGCCCAACCATGATGTCTCTTCCTAAACCTTCTCATCTGTCCCTTTGGAGCTTATCTGTGCACTTTTTTTTTTGACGTCCTGGCTTTGGTTGCGGCATTTCGGGACGTCAGCAGCAGACACAGAAGGCCAGTGGCGTAATATGTAGATGCAGAAGTCCATGACAAAATGGCAACATCTGAAGACTTGGGATGAGAATGTTTGGTTACGGCAGCCCAGAGGATGTTTTTAAGGCCACGTTTTTAGATGAGAACGGCCCAACTAAAAATCCACATCGGTATAACATTGCGAAAATGATCCTTGCGTCCACGGATCCACAGAAACAACCTAAAACGCTGTAGTTTGCATGCCAGGCCAGTAGTTGGTGGTGTAACTTTGTAATGACACGCCATAGAAGAACACCACACGCATGTGCATGACCATGATGTTACCGTACTCACAGAATCCCATGTTGCCAGTTTTACAGCGACAGAGGGGGCGGCATTTTCAAAAGATTAAATCCGGGAACATAGTTTAAAAAGTTTGCATTTTCAGGCCCCCAAAACGCCGTTGTCATATAAACGAAAGGCCAAACCACAACAAAAGTTCAACATTTCATGGAAGAACTGTTGCCGTGTAAACGACCCCCAAGGTGTTGGTTTGTTATAGATCTATAAGTGTTCAGTGAAGGCTTCATCAAATATTAAAGAAGTTATAACCTATAGGAAGAGGTACTTTTTTTTTTTTTTTATTACCAGCGACTTTATTTCAGTCACTGTCATTATCTTCTAAGACTCAGATGTCACAGGTGGAGTCTTGCAGGTAATACAGCCATCACTGTAGCAGCAGGTCCTCCGTGAATCGCGGGTCAGGACGGAGCGATCCGAGCCGGAGCTGAGCCCCGGGCGTTCTCGCTCTGCTATAGGCTCTCTAACTTATTGTTGTGGGCTGGTGGGACCTCTGCAAGATTTACTGCCAGATCCTCCACAGATTACAGCGTCTCCTCGTGTAAAAACATTTCACTTTGGCCAGAAGAGGAGGAATAAGCTCTCCAATCATCCACACTCATGATTTATGGAATATGTTGGCACAGATGTGAGAGAAAAGATATTCAGGGTGGATAAGACACTTTGAAACCCCAGCAAATTGGCTTGATTTCTAAAAAAAAAAAAAAAAAAAAAAAAAAAAAAAATCAGCAATAGATTGCTAAAAATTAACAAGAAAATTGCCTGAAATTAGAAATAAAAAAAGAAAAAGAACAGCAAAAGAACAAAAACAAAAAAAAATACCTTAAGAAATTGCTAAAATGAAATCAGATGTATAAAAATAATGATAAATATATTTTTTACTGACCTAATTTTAAACATATAATGATAAATATATATATTTTTACATTTTCCCTAGTTTTTTGAGGATTTTCTAATGACTCTCACTATCATTTGAAAGCAAATTTTAATTTCATTTTTTAAAATCTTTTTTTGCATTTTGCGAGATATCTTATGCCAAGTTGTCTTTCTTTCCTGTGTTTGAAAAAAATCAAACCAATTTGCTCACGTTTCAAATGTTTAAATGCTTGTGAGAGGTGTCTGAAAGCAACACAAGGAAGCTGATGTTGATCCAGGTTTCTAAGGGTTAAATTTTGGGATGTTTCGCTTATTAGTTTTCCTGCTGAGAGTCAGATGAGCAGACTGAAAACACTCAAGTCTGTGCAGTAAATCTTAGGTTACAACACAACCCCTAATAAAAGTGTCACTTTTAAAAGTACCTTTTTGTTTCGTTTCATGCAATAATATGAAATCCCAGCCTCAGATTTTAATCATTTCCTGTGATATAGATTGAACACAGTTTAATTTCTTTTAGCTAAATTGTTTTGTGAGTTGTTAGGATGAAGTATAACTACTTTTCACTCAGTACTCTGGTAAACTACAGTTAGTTTCTCCAGCACTCTCTCTTCCTGTAATCTTGATAAATATTGTGTTGATAACGGCCAGTATAACGTAGCCTTTTGGTTATTTTTAGTCTGAACTTCTACAAAAGATCCGGCGCTGGAGTTGGACCATTAGCCTCAGAATGGCTTCCTGGTGACATTGACAGAGCGCTGGGGAGGATTTCGTCTGATACTGAGCCATCAGAGCCTCGTAATGATCAACATCACTCACTCTGTCAAAGCACACAGACAAAAGAAAGTGAGCTCGGCGAGAAAAGTTCGAGAGAGGTAAGATCTTTGGAGAGGGCGAAGCAGGTGATGGTGTAGAAACATCAAGAGGGAAGTGGAATGAGAGCTGAGGGGAAGATACGGACAGACAGGGGAGGAAATGAGGCAATCTGCTCCGTTTCCCTGAAAACAAAAAGTCTGTCCTGATCCTCGGGTTTTACTTCAGGGGAGTGATACTCAACTGAAGGCCTGCAGGAAAAATCTGGTCCCCAAGAGGGTGCCGGGTGGCCCCTCATAATAAAAATAAAGCGATTCACACTGGGAATTATTTGTATACTTTTAGTATCTGTAAGGTGCCATAAAACAGTATCAAAATAGAGCGTGCTGATCCCAAAAAAAAAGTGCCAGTGGAGGATTCCCTGCACCCCCGACAGGTCCTAGGTAAGCTCCTAATGTCCTACATTTTCTAGAAACATCGTAAGATCTGAGAAATGTTTTAAAATCCTAGGAACCTCTTAAAATCCAAGAAACGTCTTGAAATTTGAGAATTGTCCTAAATTCCTAGAAATGTCCTCAAATCCTAAAAAGGTTCTATAATCAAAAAACGTCCTGAATTCCTAGACATGTCTGAAAATCCGAGAAACATCCAAAAATCCTAGAAACGTCCTTAATTTCAAGAAACATCCTAAAATCCTAGAAGCATCCCAAAATCCCAGACATATCCTAAAGTCTGAGAAATATGTTCTAAAATCACAAAAATGCCATGAAATCCTAAAAAATGTCCTTAAATCCAAGAAATATCCTAAAATCCTAGAAACGTCAGAAAATCCGAAAAATGTCGGAAAATCCGAAAAATGTCGGAAAATCAGAGAAATATCCTAAAATCTGAGATACATCCTAAAATCCTAGAAATGTCCTCAAATCCTAGGACATGTATGGGGCTCCTGCGACTGGCCCCTGGTCTCTTGACATTTTGCAGAAGTGGCCCCCGAGAAAAGCAAGCTGAGTCTCCGTGCTTTGGGGGGTCCAGTGGGGTCCTGCAGGACAGGTTTTGACTTTAGAGTAAAAGTAAATGACCCGGCACCTTTAATGTCCCTCTGAATAAACGATCCCGGCAGGACACGAGAATAACATCAACCTACAACACTCGGGGCCCCTCGTCCCCCTGCGGGACACCAGGAGCAGAGAGAGGACAGGCTTCCTGTAATGGTGGATGTGATCAAATGAAATTACACGAGGCTGAGAGTCTTAATTTTAGGTCTGGCAGTGTCGTTCTCTGTCGACCTGCAGGCCTCTCCATCACGGCTCCGGAGCGATAAATAACCGGGGTAAAGAGTAAATCCACCTCGGGCTGCAGCGGCGAGGAGCAGAGGAGGGAGGGAGAGTCGAGGCTTTTCTGAGTCTTAATCCCTCGAGTGAAATGACTGCAGTACAAGTCAAGCCCCGCACCCAAAATAGCCCTTTTTCTCTCGCGCTCGCTCTCATTTTCTCTCCCGAAACAATAAAGGCTCTCCTCTGCTGTCTCTGCCCGTGTAGGTAAATGGTCCATTACAGTGAAAGCAGAGAAATAAACACTCGAGTGCAGCACTTAGGGGAATCAGCTGCCACTGTCATATTCCCAGCTGGTTAAAATGTCTTCCATTTAAATGCATAATGCCTCAGAGGGTGGAAATAGCTAATCACAACTCATTCTAAATTAGTCTCCACAAATGGCAACCTGGCTTAATCATATTGGAAAGCTAACTGCGTGGAGTGTTATTTGATTATTCCGCCTCACTGAAGACCCAGCAGGAGAGCTCACTTCTGCAGGGGAAGTTAGCCAGTAATGTGTGCGCGCATACAAATGCATCATAGTGCAAGAAAGTCATCAGATCCCATCTGCTCACCTGTAGAGCCGGCAGCGACGTCACCGGAGGTCTCGCATACAGTTTCAGTGTTGTTGATTTGCAACCCTAGAGGGCATAGTCGAAGAATTGATTAAAAAAGCATTTATATTATTGATATTTTTGAAATTCCAGGCATATATGTAAGCATTAAATAGCTTTAATATATTTGAAATAAAGATAATATATACACACATTTATCATGTGTAACAGAAACGTTGTATAACACTGAATGACAAAACATTACACTGGGTGGGTTTCCATCACACGTAAAAGTTAAGCAATATTTTCGAAATGTGGATAAAACAACTGCGAGATGACGTTCTGCAGCTTCTCCTCTGGTGATAACATCCAGTTACCATGGCGATGGATGTTCAAAACATCAGCAGCTTTATTTCTATTGCAGCCACCAAACTAGCCGTCATTATTGCCAATCCAAGGCCACGTAGGCGTGTTATGGAGCCGTGATGGAAAGGCGAGCCCCTTATACGTGGGAGCGGCCACGTATGAGGGATTTCTGGGAGATGTAGTCCACGATTTCACAGAGGAATTGTGGATTCAAAACTTTCTCAGTTATGTGATGCAATAACAGCTCTTGTAGCTCCTGCTGCATCATGAGGGAGCCAGTTCCTACTGACAAGTACACAGACATGACATAAATGGCAGGATGCTGTCTGTTAAGTATAATATAGCTCATCAGAAGATGCCAAGAAAAAAATGGTACTTTAACTTGCTATTTTACATGTTTACTGAAAGAAGTAATAGTAAAACTGAATTACACTGGATGACAACTTTTCAGGTGTTAGCATTATCTCAGCCATGTTTTGACATTCTATCCTCCAAAAAGTTATCTAAAACAATAATGCAGATACAGTAGAGTGAATTATTATATTATTTTTAAGAATTTTGCGTTCAGTTTATTTGATGCAAACACGTCTCTGCTTTGATGAGTTTCACAACAAAACTAATAACGCCGTGTGTATTTTGCGTTCAGTGAACATTTTACAGGTTGATCATAAATTCACGAGCTGAAATATCTCACAGAGGCTGCAGTTTGCAGTGAATAATGTGAGTATTTCGTGTAGTGGGAGTGAGCAGCAGCGTGTGGAGGGGCTGTTGTGATGGATCAAACTTTCCCCATAAGAACAGCATCCGAAGGAATCAATTCCGGTCACACTCGGTTTGGCAGGATGTTGCTCTTAATTCAAACTCACTAAACCGTACAAAGAGACAGGGAGGGCGCTGCGAAAAATGTCCATCTTCTCAAAGTCATTTAGGGCCATATTCAGTTTTAAAGTACAACTCCAGAAATGTAGTATTGCTCTGGCATCAAGGTGGAGAAGTCTTCAGTCTTAGTGGAAGCTGCCTGACAATAATTAACAAAAATAAAATAAAATACCTGCACACTGTTAGCACGTCTTTCTCAGTACATTTACCAAAGTACTGTAATTAGGTACAAAATTAAAGGCAAACTGGGTTAGGGTTAGGGTTAGGGTTAGGGTTATCATCACGATTTCACAGATTTTTAAAGAGTTATGCGATGCAATAACACTTTTTGTAGCGACTCTTTGACTCTTTGCTGTGTATCATGTGACCTGTAAACGCCAAAAAAAATCTTTCAGTTGCAATTTTTCCCAGTATGGCTTTTTCAAATCGCCTGTGTGAGCATAAAATGTTTTTGCAATAAATGGGTTTCAGGAAAAATACCAAGAAAACTATACTTATCATAATTATGTTTCTCAGAAATTATTATTATTATTATTATTATCATTAGAAATTGTTTAGCACTTTTTAAAATTTTCTTTCATTTCTTTACAAATTTCTTTATAATTTTGGGATCATTTTTAGGTTGCACATTCCCTGTTTTCTGTGTTTTTGAAAAAAAATCAAGCAAATTAGCTCAGGGCTGCATCATGCCTGAGGGAGCCAGTTCCGACCAACAAGTGACCTAAAAAGCTAAAAAAGTGTTTCCATTGCAGTTTTGCAAAATATGGCTTTTTTGAATCGCTTGACATACCACCTCATACAAATGTAAATACTTTTTTGTGATAAATGGGAGTTTTTTCGAATTTGACACGTTTTCATGAGATGTATTTTATATTTTGAATTTCATTTTCCACAATTGATGACCCCTTTGTACCGGCAATCCTTCTGCGTCAAGACACAACACACCTCAACACAGAAGGCTAATTCATTTCGGTAACACCTGAGGTTTCTGCCCCAATGCAAGACACCTTCCATGCCACTGCAGACTAACAAATAACTATTGAAATTGTGAAGACATAATATGCCAAATGGAAACATGTCATTTTCAAAAAAATCCCATTTATTGCAAAAAAGTTTTTACACTCGCACGAGGTGGTAATTCAGGCGATCTGAAAAAAGCCACATTTCAAACAACTGCAATGGAAATGCTTTCTTTATAACTCATATGATGTGTAACACCGTGTGGCGGTATTGTGACTTTACAGATGCCAACCGCCATTAAACCCAAAAAGAAGAAGTACAACAAATTCACGACATTCTACAAAACATGACTCAGTATGTGCGGACGGAGGAAGAGGCCGAGAACGAGACAAAGATTTTACAGCGATATTGGATCGGCTTTATTGAGTGGCTGCCATAGAAATAAACGCACCAATATTTTGGACATCCATCGCCGTGCGAGGGGAAAGTCGCGTAACATCGCAAAAGAAGTTGCATGATATCACTCAATTGCAATTTTCTTTTAACGATATTTTGAAAGTACCGCTCAAGTTTTGCACAAATCTGCAATGTAAACCGAGCTATAGAGGAACAGTTTCATTCATCTCAGTCAGATCACTCGCTCACAAACCCCTGACCTGCCGCCATATGTGCCTCCATCACACCTGTGTGCACCTCACACCACTTCATCCTCCGCGTCCTTTCTCCTCCACATCACCACACAGTCTGAGTCACGAAACAGCACCTCAGCAGGCTCAGGCTCAGGTCTCAGCCAAACTGTCTCTCACGGTTGTGTGTGTGAGAATGCAACCCTGTGTGTGTGTGTGTGTGTGTGTGTGTGTGTGAGAATGCAACCCTGTGTGTGTGTGTGTGAGTGTGTGTGTGTGTGTGTGTCCATTGTTTTGTGATTGCCATCCATTAGCGTTTAACTTGATTCAGCAGTGAAATGATTCTGTGAAATTATGTGCTTACATTTTCTCCGTATCATATGCAGAGACATTGTTTATGATAATTTGATTCCTCCCATGAGTGCTTTCAGGGCGCTGCCGTCGCTCGCCATCAAAATTACTAATAAACTAAATGGGACAATGCACTATTTTTTGCCGCACAATCTACGTGACAATCTGAGTGAGATATAGCCCACAGTGGCAGATTACTCAGAGTGATTGGGAGGTTTTAGTCAGCAGATTAAAAACAGGGAGCTGTGGTCTCACTGAAAAACCACCGACTGCAGCACGGAAACAGAGAAGCGCTTCAGCTATTTTGGGGAGCACTTGATGGTGAAATATGATGAGAAATCTTCATTTGAGTGTTACAGGCGACTTTTTCTCATCACCAAAATGGATTAATTTAAATCAGAGCCCTCGAGGTGACAAGTGAGGGGAGAATGTAAAATGAAAAAAGATCTTAAAATATCTGTATGGTTATTTAAGCATTTCCTGCAAGTAGAAGAGAGAACATGTATGTTTTATGTGGCTCATTTATCACTTAGGACATTTACACACAACTTACAGCCCGCGGGCCAAATCTGGCCCCCGACCATTTCCTAATTTACAATTAAAATGAAGTGATTCACACCGGGAATTGTTTTTGTACTTTTAATATACATAAGATGCCAGAGTGCATAAAACAGCATCAAAATAGAGCTTCTTCATAAAAAATAGAAAGTGCGGTCAGGAGTCCAAGCTAAGCCCCTAATGTCTTAAAATCCTAAACCTGCTAAAATCCTAGAAATGTCCTAAAATCCTGAAATTGTGCTAAAATCCTGGAAATATCCAAAAATCCAAGAAATGTCCTAAAATCCTGGAAACGTCCTAAACTTCGAGAATGGTCCTAAAATCCTACATGCATCTTAAAATTCTAGAAACATCCTTAAATCCAAGAAATATCTTAAAATCTGAGAGATGTCCCAAAATCACAGAAATGTCCTTAATCCAAAAAAGGTCCTAAAAATCCTACAAATATCCTAAAATCATCATAGATGTCCTAAAATCTGAGAAATTTCCTTAAATCCTGGAAACATCCTAAAATCCGAGAAGGGTCATAAAATCCTAGAAACATTCTTATATACAAGTTTCGTCTAAAATCCTAGAAATGTCCTAAAATTCAATGTCCAAAAATCCTTCAAAAATTCCAAAATCCAAGACACCCTATAATCTGAGAGTAGTCCTAAAATCCTAGAAATGTCCTAAAGTGATTCAAACGTTCTAAAATCCTAGAAATGTCTTAAAGTCCCAGAAACACGTGTGGGGCTGCTGCCGTCCTCTGGTCTTCTGTCCCTTTGCCCTACAGCAGAGCACGTTGAGTGTTTTAGGAGAATAAATACGAGGCTGTCATAGCGGCAACCAGCTCTTCATATTTTTGCAGTTTTTCTGTTGTCAGACTGCTTATCAGTAACTCTCTGTCATGTCACAGCCTGTTTTTCCCCTGAAGCCCTGCAGCAGTCTTCACCTCACGCCCCCCTGCAAACCTGCTCCCAATTCCCTAATCAGCTCCCCGGC
The DNA here is from genome assembly GCF_008729295.1 of Plectropomus leopardus. Classification (NCBI taxonomy): domain Eukaryota; kingdom Metazoa; phylum Chordata; class Actinopteri; order Perciformes; family Serranidae; genus Plectropomus; species Plectropomus leopardus. The sequence goes on along the minus strand of NC_056472.1, from coordinate 33,398,031 downwards.
ACACATATATACCTGCTCCTCTCACTGTGTCCTCTTTGCTTTGTTTGCCTGCTCTGACCTTTCAACAATCCTCCCTCGGAGCCGTCGACACAGTAAACCTCTCAAACTTTAACCTGCCTGTCTGTCAGTCTCACCTCACTGAGCCTTCACAGACATGAAGGAGTCGAATCGTGTTGTCACAGTCTCTGTCATGCACACAGTTTACCGTGATCGTCATCTTAGCTGAGCATATAAGCATGGTAACATTAGCACTAAACATATGGTGCAGCTGAGGCTGAAGGGAATGTCGTTAGTTTGGCTTGTGTTTGCCAAAAAAATGACCTGTTGATGGTGGATGGATCACTAAAGTTCACCAGTTTATCTTGAGAGAAACATGACTGTCTGAACCAGGTTTCATCACAATCTGTTGGTTTAATTAAAGTGTTAAATTGACCAGCAGACATAACCATCCTCCCAGTGTTTCCCACACATTTCATTTATTTTTGGAGGGCTGCCACAAATAGATTTTTTGGAACATGACTGGTTATTAGGAGCTCTATTGGAATATATATATATCGTTCAGTTATTTATAGCACACTTGGGGCAGGGATGGTGCAGCAAAACGTCATTTAAAGCGAAACTTATCTGTTCATTCTTCTCTAAAAGTTTATTTCAGCTTACAAACAGCTGGTCCTCTCATCCACTGATGTGATCAGATCAGCTGTAAATACATCAACAGATCAATTATTGCCCCTGTGAGTGACAAACTGCTGCTGAGGAAGAAAAAAAAAGGACTCATAGAGAGCTCCACCTGCTACGCTGCCTTCACAAACCTGCAAAAAAAAAAAACAAAACATAGAAACAAAGGGACACACATGCATTAAAAAAAATGCCAAAATACGAACCCAACATGTCAACAACACGCCGACAGCTACAGCCGCACACAGACTGCATTCCTGCAGCCATGCTGCCAGAGTGGCAAAAACAAACACAAATTTATTTCAAAAGTCAAACCTCAAGGAGACTACAAATTCGAGTTATTTTAAGGTTCACTGTCACAGTGTTTCTTTTCCTCGTACTCATCTAAGTAACTTTACCTGCTTAAATATTTAATATTGTGTATGAAACCTGACAGCGCCATTCTCAGGGCACTAATTTGTTAGATATCATATGAACTGTTGCATGTGCGTTTTCGTAAGATATCATACAAAGAGTTTTATGATAATATATTGCACCCTACCACAAAGTTTCATTAAAATTGGCTCAGTGGTTTTAATGTGATCCTGTTGACACTTAAACAAAATATAATCTCCTTGGCAGAGATACTACTATCAAAATACAACACAATACTGAGTTAAAAGCTTCATCATATAAGCAACCTAACTTCACTTGCCCTAAAATAAACCTGTGTATCTTTCCATTAAGTACTTAACTTTACGTTATGTACATAACATGCCTTCTTCGGGGCACTGATTTGTTAGATATCAAATGTGCATTTTCGTAAGATATCTTACAAACAGTTGCACCCTTTCAGTAAATTTCATGAAAATTTTCCCTGTAGTTTTACAAGGATCCTGACAGTTGAATTTTTTAGAAAAATAAATGAAAGGATCACCTCTTTTATAATATAATAACATCAAAAATTCACAAATGGGATAAAAAAAACAAACTGGTAATTTTTCTTTTGCACTCTTGTAACATAGTTTTGTTCGTTCGAACCCTGAAGCACAACACACACACACACACACACACACACACACACACACACACACACACACACACAGAGAAGAAAAATCTCAGGGACCCCCTGGAGACGTGTCCCATCCCCCCCGAGGCCAACAGCTTCATTTGCACTCAATTATAAAGCCAATTGAAGTTTTTAATTCAGAACCTGTGAGGAGGGTGAATGCATCCATTACCCCGTTAATTGAATTCAAGCGGAGGAAAGCAGTTGAGTGAATATGACATTTTTTCCTCATATCTAGTTTATGTGCTTCTCAACCTGAGACGCTGATAAGAGACTTCTATTTACATACAAAATGAAGCGGAGGAGCGCTGATGGCGAGTTCACAGTTCACTGAGTCATACTCTGGGGAACGCAAGAATCATTATTACAATCGGAAATAAACCAAACATCTCATCTCTCAGTGCCATTTAAAAGAATAACGATGTTAAAAATTTAGACGGCAGCACAAGTTGTGCCGTCGTATTTTATTCAGAGCACACACAGCAGCGGAGACAAAGAACCGCCGCCGTCGTCAGAGCACACTGTCTCCCTTCGAGCATCTGGAAACAATTGAGAGGCAGACCACACTACGGGCCCTCAGATATTGCTAATGCAGAGGAGACGGCCTCGGGAATCGTTATCCCTCTCTTCCCTGTTCACGGATGACGGCTTCACTCTCCGTCTCCCGTCTCCCAGGCATGACCCCATTCACACGCTCTGCTGGCCACTTGCATTGTGGGCAGCATGGCTGATAGCTGCGGCTGAGGAGCCTGTTGAGAGGCTGACCTCACCTCTATCTGTGATACGCAGGTGGGAGAGCGGGAGGGACGGCTGTCAGCGGAAAAGAGAAGGAAGAAGGAGGCCGTCGGGGGAAAAGAGTCAGAGAGGAGCAAACCTGAGACCCTCGGGGAGGTTTGGAGCAGACGTCAAGTGTTTTACACGAATATTAAAGAAGAAAGAACACAAAAACCAACAATCCTTTCAGTCTGTTTCCCGTGTCTGTTGCACCAACTTATCCCAAGTCATCACATGTTGCCGCTTTGCAGTAGACATCTGCGTCTACATATTACGCTCGCCGTAGACTTCTGCGGCAGCTGTTGACGTTCATTGTTTCCGCCACACAAGCACACAGGAAGACGCTGCACGTGGTTATGTTTAGACAAAGGCACATGGCAACCAACGCCAGGACATCAACACACAAGGGAAGGAGGCACATGGTAAAGTGTACAAAAAACATCACATTCAGACATGACGTGAACACTAGACTCCAACATGATAGTGTGAGTTTATCCTCCTGCCCACCCTATAGGAACTTTTGTGCTCTTAATATTACGTAGTTACCATCAACATTTCAACCTGATGCCGTCCAGCGGCGTATCATGCTGCCACAGCAGGTGCCATCCTGCCATCCAGCCATTTGGCCATCCGGCGTCTCAAGTGGACAGGAAAAGTGGCTTTTGGGCTCAGGATCTGGCGCCGAAATCACTGCGACAGCAATAGTATTTGACAACTTTGGAATGAAAACAGGCTGTAAAAGATCAGGTTTTAGCTTGAAATACTAGATTCTTGTGGCACCATCCCTGGTGAAAAAGTCAGTAGAAAAATAGTGGTAAGTCACTAAAGCACAACTAGCACCACAACCTGGTCGCCATAAGAACATGTTTGCATTGTACATTTCTGCAAACCATGAATCTGTTTATTTGCAGGTTTTATAGCTGTCATATTAATGTTTTTGGGATGTGGAGGGGTTGGTTAATGGTATGTCACCTGTGTGAGACGCCTGCCAAGCTTTAGACCACTGTTCAAGACCAACAAACATCAAAATGGATTGTTTTTTAGCAAGTCAGGGCTGTATTTTCGACGGAGATTGTGCCAGCAAAACCGGTATTTTAAGCCCAAACATGACATTTTCACCATAACCAAGTGGTTTTTGTGCCAAAACTGAACCACACATTTACCACAACGCTGTTGAAACGTGAAGCTTCAACATATCTGTTACATGATAACTTATCAATGTAACATATCCACTGTGTGCAGAAACATGCAATGCCAACATTTATTCTGGTGTTTGCGTTGGCAGCGGTCCATTTGCAGCCATTCTTCCAGCAGTTTGTTGGCACATCTGAAGTTTTGTCACCAAGTGGGAGATCAGTGTCAGAAATTAAAAGTCAGATCTATCTGACTTTTAATTCCAAGTCGACAGCTGACGTTAATGTTTTTCCTTCCAGTCGCCTGCTCTTAATTATGCTTTAAACTCTATGAAACTTGACACTTTAACTTGGCTCGTCTCTCTTATTATCACCTGCTGTGAGCCAGCCTGTGACGCAGTGTTGTGGCTCATTTATGCGGTTTTCTGTATAACAGTGGAGCTCTACGGCACAGACCAATAAGATATTCTTACATCAGGCTTTGGCTGCACAGGAAGTAATTGTTGGCGGATCAGATTATTTTGGGGTTTGATCTTTTCATTGTGACAAGAATAATATAGAATGTCGCCAACCTTTTTCTTTTGATGTCTTAAAAACATTATTTGAGAGTAAAACAAAAGTGTCGGAACAAGAAGAAGCTACTGCACCAACTGAAAACCAAAAGCATTAGAGCCTCTCTCCGACAGTCACACACACACACACACACACACACACACACACACACACACTCGACTGCCCTCTCTGAGTGTGTGAATCAGGGAAAAGCTTCACATCTGAAAAACCAGGAGCGCCACAGGTTTCAAACCCGCTGCAGAGATGCCAAAAGAACCGAGCAGAAGGAAGAAAAGAGAGAAATGAGGAGGACTTCAGTGCTTCAGAAATGAGGTCACTTGCATAACATGAGTGTTTAAGAATTATTAACACTTCTGACATGAAAGTATCAGAAAATCCAAACTGTGCGTGAAGAAATGGCATTTATCGTTGTGATAAAAAAAAGGGGGGGAACTTTGATCTCACAGAAACAGCACGGAGGCATCACACCCACACGGTTAAAAAAGTACTCCTTTAAAAGGCTTTTTAATCCTCGATTCTCTTTTAAATGTGTTTTTAAGTCCTCTTCAAAAGAGAGATGAAAACAGGTGTGGAGCAGGAGTTAATTGTAAACATCAGAAGATTTACTTTATGGTGAAACTCGGATCCAATCAAGAGGGAATCTTTTTCACTGCATGGCGACTCAGCAGTTATTAAATCTGAATTCAAGTTTATTTAATGAACATTTTGCAGACTTGAGAAAAAAAGGAACATTGAGTTCTGAAAATGTCAAACAGCTCAGTCTCCGGAGGAAACGTTTGGCATAGTACATTTTTTGCAAACCATAGATTTGTTATATTTGTATGGTTCAGTGTGTGCTCAGCTTTTTCTCTGATAACTTAAGATCCAAATGTTTAGGAGGATTTTACCAGGAGCTGAAGTACACAGAGGTCTTTTCAGTGACAAAGAAAATGAACCGGGTGATTTAACCCTTTGAAATCTGAGCAAATTGGTTTGGATTCTTTCAGAAACATAGAAAGAAGGCAACCAGCAAAGAAAGAATAATCCAATCGTTAGCAACGAATTAGTAAAAATGTAGAAGAAAATTCAAATAAAAAATAAATAAATAAAATAAAAAAAATACACCGATAAATAAAAAACAAACAAGGAGATGACCTGGAAAAGAGTACTTAAAATTATTAATTGTATTACATAATTTTAAATACGTAATTTTGAAAATTATGAATATAGTTTTTTCTTTTTTTAAAAAAACTATTTTCTAAATCTACTAATTTCTTGCAGTTTGTGGAACATTTCATACTAACTTGCTCATTGCCTTTTTTCCCCACATATAAAATACCTAAAATACATAAATACTCACAAAAAGCATCTGAAATCAGCACAAGAAAAGTGACGTTTTTTGTGTTGTATTTTCATTGTGATGCACTTTGAGCTGCATCTCTAGTATAAAAAATGCTCTATAATGTATTTATTCTCTTTTTATTTTATTTGTTCATGGTGCAGAGGAAAGCCTTGCTTCAGCCTTTATTTCCTTTAACAGCAGCCAGCTCAGTTTGTGTGTGACTGAAGACTGTAAGTTGATCGAGATTATCGGCCGAAGCTGTTTTCTCTGGTCAGCTGCACTGTCTCCTTCTCCTCTCTGTCTCACTCCCGCTGTCTCCTCACCCCCCTCTGTCTCTGTCTCTCCTTTCATTTCTGCTCCTCCATCTGCCTCCCGTACGGTTTCTCTCAGCGCCAGCTCAGACCTGACATTTGGTTTCATGCTGCAAGCAGCAGGACAGATAGAAAGTCAGATAGAGGGAGCGACGTGGAGAGCCGAGGGAAGAGGAAGGACAGAAGAAAGAAAAAGAAAAAGAAGTGGTGCTGGTGAAAAGGGTCGGTGGAGAGGAGAGGTGATAACGGAGGTGACAGGTGTTAATGAAGAGATAACGAAGAACAAGATGAATGGAGGTGAAGAGAGGAGGATGCAGGAGACAGACCAGGAGGAGGGGAGGGATGGAAAGTGGGAGGGTGGGAAGTAGTTTCCATAGTAACCTGTAGTTATGTGAGTCTGGGATGAGGTAGGAGGAGAGAGAGAGAGAGAGAGAGAGATGGAGAGTTGTGTGGTGGTTTAATTGCTGCTCTCCAGCCTAATCTCCTGTAGGCCCCGTGAATCCTGAACAGCCATGAACAGATCCAGACTCTCCCCAAAAAACCTTTCACTGTGTTCAGCTGCTGTCGGAGGACAGACTTCATGAAGCTCATAAGCCTGCAAGGCCGACCTGCAGCTCAATAGGCGAGTTTCCATCACAAATTTACGTAAAACATAAGCAATATTTTCCAAATGTCGATAAAACACAATTTCTGAATTTCCAATGAGTGCTGTTATGCAACTTTTGGCTCTAATTTTTGGTTCTAAAAACATTCTGAGAATGTTCCAATGCTTTCAGCGAAAAATTTTCTTTAAGTTCCCAGAACGTCCTTTTTAAATTTAGGGTAACATTCTCTAAAAATGTTTTCTACACGGTACAGGGTAGATGTATAAGTCATCTTTTAAACAAAGTTTTAAATAGAAGGCTTGGTAGAGGAACAGCTCTCGGTCCAAATCGGGTCAGCCTTGCCCTGATGCCAGCTCTCCTCCCCCTCCTTGTCTGGCACTTTGTTTCTCCCCTCTGGTCTGACTGGCAGCTCGGTGTTTGCTGCTGGTGGAGATCCTCTTGCGTTCTGCTGCATTCAGTCCACATCCGTCATAACTTTTCCAGATGTTGATAAGTGCTTCTCTATCGTAGAACAGTCGTGCTTCAGCAGAAGGGGCCATGGAGGTGAAAAAATAGAAAAATAAAGCAAAAAAAAAAAAGCAAAAACGCAGCAAGGATTTTAGGAGCTGTAAGCTACTGCAACTACATGCGCCACATTGCCTAACCACATTTTTTCCAATGCCTAAACATAAGGAAGTGAACCTAAAAATGTAATATGTAATTTTTATTTTTTACCATCAATTGTTGACACTGTTTCCATGCTTTCTGTCATTTCTGCTGCCCTGAAACGTCACATAACTGTCACAACTCTGCAAGTCAGGTTATCATCAGAATTTCCCAATATCCCACTTGTAATTATGACTGCAAAGGGCCGTTCATGTGCTCGTAACTTGTAAATACGATATTTCCGAGGAGCACATAAAGGCAGCATTCATCCTCCTGCAGACCCGTGCTCTGCTCTGCTGTGGTGAATAAAGCCAGGTGCACGCTGTGAGGCTGGATGATGGTTTTCTCTGTACTATAATCAGCTGCACGGTGAGAATAATGACAGACTGATGGAGTTTTGGCACCTTTTTCTTCCTGCCTCTACATGCGTTGAGGGCCCATTTGTATTGGTTTGGAACCTAATGGCGTGGGGCCCCCTGTGGATTTCCACCCAGAGGGCATGTTGGACTCTGCGTGCTCGCTCTAAATGCGCCACGTTTTTGGCCGTGGTTTGAATGTGTGCAAGCATGTGTGTGAGTCCAGTGTGCCCGACTGTGTGTGCACGCATGTGTGTGGTTTTTAATAGCCTAATTCCCTTCAGAGGGGGGTAGAGAGGCAGTTGCCCAGGCAGTGGAGGAGATAAAGCGCTCTGAGATGGTTTTACTGCGACACACACCAACAGCACCCAAATCCCATCCTGAGACACCGCCTCGCTCCTCTTTGAAGAGTCGAGAATATTCCAGTGTGGGAATCTCCTTAGCTGCTCTGTTTTCACTGGTGACCTGAATCCCCAGTTTGTTTATGTCTTCAGCTCTGTGATTGACCACAATGACTGTGTGTGTGTGTGTGTGTGTGTGTGTGTGTTATGTGAGGGATTACTGTGTGTGTCCTGAGACTCAGAATGTCTCACACACAGACCACTTTAAAGCCTCTGGGAACACAAATCAACAAAAACTATTTTTAATATGTAATTTAGAGTCTTACATTCATAATAAAAAGCTTGAAAAATAGTCAGATATTCGCCTCAATCTAAGTTTGAAACATTTTATTTTTTTCATAGTTTCCTGAAGCTGGGTTGATTTGGGCGTAGTTGTCCCCAATTCATATCACGTGATATGGATAAAGATGGATAAATAAAAAATTCAAAGTCAGCTTTTAAAGTATAAGAAGAAAAAAGATCACAAATATTTTTTTTAAATTGCCATTTTATAAACAAAACTATTGATTTGAAAATCAAAGCACCTTTTTCTTTAAAAATCACCCAAAAAATTGAAGAAAAAAAGTCAATTTGCAATCTTCAAAAAAATCTGCCAATTAAAAAAAATCACCAATCACCGGAGCGCTCTGGCACAAACTGGAGTGTTGGTGAATTTGGGGCGCTCTAGGAACAAAACGCTCGGTTATCCAGAGCAGTGCATTCTGGGAGTGTCAGAGCGACTCTGGGCGCTCTGTGTGGGGAGACGGAGCAGCGAAGCGCCAAACAGAGTGAATGTGTGAAGAACTTAACTGTTGGTTAAATCATGGAGGAACAGAGCGCTCCGCGGCTTCAAACAGCAGCTCTCTCATTTTAATGCAGAGCGTCAGACCGGAGCCAGAGGGCTGGAACAGATAGAGCTGCACCACGCCGACTCTGCTTTGCTCCATGGCTGTCGTCAGACGAGAGAAAGTTGACAAAGTTGGGATCCAAGGAGGCGTCAATCAAAACCTGATCAGCCACGCCCACACAGTCTGTAGAAATGCTGTTATCCCCAAAATGAGCAAATGTTCATTTTCAGTCAGATTTTTCTCGACTTTGATAAAATATTTGCATTCTTACTATTTCAGATCTCCTTTCCAGAGACTTTAAAGGGTCAATTTTGGTGTGTTTTCCATGTTTTTGTGTCTAAGTGACTGATGGGAACAACAGTTTTTGAGAGGTTTGACACTGAGTGACAGCGCTAAAGAACGAAAGCACTTAAGGAATTTACGGACGTATATGATGAGGAAGGCCTCCGTTATGGAAAGCTTTTCCACCTGACGCCATCTAGCAGCGCATCATGTGGCCGTAACTGGTTCCGTCCGGCTGCGTCATCGGCTGTCACACTGCGGCGCCAGGTGCCGCCCAGCTGACCGGCGGCGTATCATGACACAAAAAATGCTTCCGTCTGGCTGTGTTACAAACTAACGCCGCCAAACTGCAAACTGTACAAAAAACTGCACTGTACTGTACAAAAGATCTTTTTGGCATCGGCGTCTGACACTGAAATCGCTGACAAAGCGGTGGTGGTGTTTGAGTTAAAACTGAGCAAACACTCAACAAAACGGCCTAAAACAGATACTTTTTTAGGACCCGGGAGGTAGCAGAACTCGAGATAAAATAATACAGCTGCATTTGTTTGGTCTCCTTGTCTCCCTGAAATGTTTTTTATGATAAAATACCTTAATATATATATATATATTTCACGCAGGGTGCTGAGCAGACGGAGGAGGGAGGAAGTGCTACAGATGGAAAGCAGCGAGAGGAAAAGCAAAGAGAAGGTGGAGAGCAGCAGGAGACAACCTGAGGCTGAGATCACGGGGGATGAAAGTGATGAGCTCATCTCCAGCAGCAGAGGAGTGTGTGCAGCTCAAGGTTACCACCGAGCTTCTGCGTGACACATCGCAGAGACGTCAGCGCTAATGAGGATCCTCTGCACTCTTTATCATGATGTAATGCACCGCAGGTATGATCTGAAGACATTAATCCATCACAGGGACACCACAGGGCCGTCCAAACACGCAGCAACACATACATATATATATATATACAGCGTATATTTATCTGCAGCTGTGCTGCGGGCAGGAAGGTTGTCCTCAGTTAATCCGGCGCTCACAGAGCCGAGCACAGCAGAGAGATGCAGAGAGGCTTCAGCGAGCCTCAGACACATTATCCTGATGGATGGCTTTCAGAGAGTCCAGCTACACACAACAGCTGCTGCTTTATTGACACTTTGTTATATTGTTTTTTAATTATGACAATCAGACTTCCACTGGATAGAAGCAACAGACACTCCCTCACACACTCTGCCACCTCCTCTGAAACTCAAAATGTAGTTTTTTTTACATATAACCTCACATATTTGTTTTTTTTTTTTCTTTTAAGGAATATGTCACCCCCAAGATTACACTTTGTTTATCAATTATTCACCCTGTGTTATGGTGAATTCCTGTAACTTTTCTAATATTGCCATATTGTCATTGGACTTTCGTGTCTAGATAATATGATGTAGGTATCTTTTGCCAATTTAAAGAAAATAAATGTACAAATAGAAAATTGACAAAAAAATGTAAAGAAAAAAAAAAACTCAACCAAAAATGTTTTTTTTAAGTCAGGGAAAAAAAGGACGACAAATTGTTTTCTTTAAAAATCATCAGCAATTTTTAGTACAAAAAAATCAGCCAATTAAAAAAAATCACCAATAATTTTTTAAAGAAATAAAGATTGCCAAAATTGACCAAATTTTTTTAAAGAAAAAAGAATACTAGAATTTTTTCACTTAAAAACTCACCAAAATCTTTAAAGATTAAAAAAAATAGGCCAAATTTTAACAATATATTTTTATTTTATTTCTTTCTTTATCTGTTCATCTTTTTCTTCAATTTATTTATTTATTTTTACATTTTACATGATTAAAAGATTTATTAGTTTACGCAAATGTAAAAAAAAAATATGTATTTTTTTACATTTGCATAAACTAATAAGAGCAACAACAACAAAAAAATCCATGGAAAGAAAGCGGTGCGTGCAGACGTACGTGCCGGCTGCAGTCACTCAGAAAGCTCCAGGACTTTCCGTGTGATGAGTGTGATCCCAGAGGCACATTACCATTTCACAGGCTGCGTCCCAAAGATGCAACAAGGGCACGTCTCAGTCTGTCGTCCTCCTCGGCGCCGCAAACTTTCATCCTCTCGCTGTGTACTCTCTCACCTTCATCATGAGAGGAATGTCACCACTCACACTGTTTGTTCTTTCTGGTTTGAACTCGTCTGTCTGTCTGTCTGTCTGTCTGTCTCCGTACGTATCTGTTTCGGTATCTGCTGGAGTTTATGTCCTCGACTCTGTTTATCCTTTAATCGCCGTTGCCATTAAGTTTTCTGCATGAATCATTACACATGTGCGCGCCTAAAAATAACAGCATTAATGAAAACCAACATTAGCTCAGACTTGGTGCGTGACGATTAGGACAAATTAAGTGAGTGTGTTTATCTCTGTGTGTATGCGCCTAATGTTACTGCTACAAATTGTGAGACACGGCTGACTTCTTCTTGAGACTTTACATAAACTAGTTTTCACAAGTTTTCTGCAGCAGCAACATTAGTGGTAAAAATAAAATCATCTGTAAAAGTGAAATAAACTTGAATCATTTGCTCGTTTTCCGGCAGCGTCAGTGTGTCTCTGTCTCTGGTCGTGTTGTTGTGTTGGCAGGTTGTTTCATTACGTCGCAGATGTTTGTGTCAAATTGGCAAATATGTGAGTCCCCCCGTCAGGATTTTCTCTTTTCTTCTCTTTTAGCTCGTGTTTTGTGTATGTGTGTGTTTGGTTTAGCAGTGTGTTTAGCTCTCAAGGCCTCTGTAGATTTTACTCAAATGAAAAATGCACTTAGTAACGATGTGGGTAAGTGAATAGGGATCGGTTTTCGTGGAGCCAGTGATCTGATTTTTAGGGGTGTAACGATCCATCGATCTGCATCGATATGTCGCTTAAATGCACTGATGCTGTACCTCCGGCTCGCCTCGATCGTGGTCTTGGTCCTGTCTGAGGCTGCGCCTGTGTCGTGATACTGCTTGACGCGACCTTTTACTGCCATTATTATACGTCACGCCTCCACTATTAACAATTAACATACACACGGGACTCTTATCAACACTTACGATATTTGCACGTAACATCGCACACTATCATAGAGTGCGTTTAGTAATTTTCTGTCTGTCACTATTGTTATATCATATGCTATTGTTACCATTATTGTTATTGTTATTTCTTTTTCAGGTAAATTTCTTGTTTGTTTGTTTGTTTGTTTGTGGGGTTTTTTTTGTGTTTTGTTTTTTACCTTTTTGTTTTTATTTTCAGGTAATTTTCTTGTACCTTTTTACTAATTTCTTGTTTCTGTTTGTTGTTTTGTTTCTTTTGGCCATGTGTTATGAAGTTGCTCGTCCTATATTGGGAAATATATAAAAGTAATTGGAGTTAAAATTTAAAAAAATTAAAATTTGGCTGCAGTTTTGCCCCTTGCAGCTCTGCCTGCGGGTTGTTTGAGGTACGTTGCCTGCAGGTCATTCCAGGATCCAGTTTAACTGTGCAGAGCCTCTATTTCAGTCTGCTGGCTACAAACTTTAGCACAGCGGCAGTAATTAATACGTCACGTGTCAGGTGGAGTTTCTGCCTCGGGCACGGTGTTAAAAACGACGGCCTGCAGGTTTAACTTGTGTCTTTATCAGCAGACAGAGATCTGCGATCATGGAGAAACAAAGATGCCTGTTAACCATGTTTAAAGCCTTGAAGCTGCATGTTTTAATCATGACTACTGGAAAAATATTAACCCTTAAACACGAGTAAGTACATGGTGTGATTTCTTTCAAAACCATGGGAGGAAGGCAATGAGCAACTTAGAAAAAAAAATGACCCGAAAATTAGGAAGAAATTTAGTAAAAAATACTGAAAGAATTACTTGAAAATAAGCAAAAAATAACTTAGAACCTCAAATACATAAATGAACAATTTGAAAAAAAGTAAAAAAAAAAAACCCTCCAACAACACAAAAACATGAAATATCCCTGAAAAAGTGCTTAAATTGATATTAATTGTGTAAAAATAATTTTAAAATATATAATTTTGATAATTTAATCTAATTTAGTTAAATCAATAAAAAAAAATCAATCGTTTATCTATTCTATCTTTGCTTTTCCTACTATGATGAGTCCAAATGTCTGCTCTGAATAAAGTCAATTGCAGCTTTAAAATTGTCGGATTTTGTGTTGTTGTTAAAGAAGCGCTCACTCAGATTTGGGAGCAGCTTGCCGTTTATTGACTTGTGTGCAAAGGCAGCTATTTGCACACAAGACTCCATCAAACCTTTGTGTGATTATGTTTGCTTGTGTTGCCAGGAAACACAATAATTGGCCCCCATTAAGAACCCTTTCAGCACAAAGCACACTTAACTGAAGGTGCAGGGAGAACAAGAAAAATACCACCGATGAAATGCAGCACACGTTTGTGTGAGCGGACCGCTCTGATAAACCTGCACATAAATTACATCTAATTAATTGGCTCTTTTTCTTCTTCTTTTTGTTTGTTTGTTTCATTTTTATATGTTTGAACTGTTTTCTGGGGTTTGACGTGTTTGGGTGTTAGGAAAAGGTGATGTTTTGATTTTCTACCACAAAGAGGGTGGGGGAAAAAAACGGCGACACTGGAACATGTATTTGTACTTTGTTTTTGATATTTCTGCAATATTGGCTCCCGATAAAAAAATAAATAAAATTTAAAATAAATAAGAAAGAAATATCCTAATTTATTCTTTTTCATGGTGTTTCCTCGCTGTAGGCAGAAATTTGTGTGTGTGCGTGGACGACCGTAAAGACTGAGTGAACTAACAGGACTGGATTGCTTCTTCTCCTAAATCCACCACGGTGAGTTTGATTCCTTTTCTTTTCTTAAACTCTTTGAAACCTGAGAAAACTGGCTTGATTTCTTCGTGAACAGGGGAAGAAGACAATGAGCGATTTAAGAAGAAATAAATTAAAATTGACAAGAAATTAGTCAAAAAGTACAAGAAAATTACTTGAAATTTGCAACAAGGAACCTGAGAAACTGATTATAAATTAATTCTGTAATATCATGTTAAATATGCAATAATGATATTTGAAATAGTTTTAATGTAGCCTCAAAGGTTTAAATAATTTTTGAAACACATTTAAAAAGCAGCACAAGAAAAGTGATGTTGATCCAGGCTTCGAAGGGTTAATCTACCATCTTGTGGCAAATGGTAAACAAAGCAACATTAATACAAACACTAATATTACTCCACTATTCTAGATAACTGTATGAAATCAACAGGATGACGCCATGTGTCAGAGCTGCTGAATATTCTCCTAACGGCCTCCTGCAGACGCCCGTCTTCATGGAAGAACAGACAGAGTGAGTAATTGTGTTTCCCCTCCTTCCTCTCGCCACGGAGCAACAATCCATTAAAAATGTGTCCATTACATTCCTTCGGCGTGTCTTTCAACTCACCTGTCTGGGGACAGAGTACCACGGGGCAGATGAAATTGAGCAAACACCAAAAGAGCTATTTTTCAAGGCACCATATTCATTTTCAGAGTGCTGTGCAGCACACTGGCACATGAAACACACACACACAAACACACACACACACACACACACACACACACACACACACACATATAAACTCAGACCAATGCAGAGGAATTTTAATATTGGAAATTTGATTTTAGGACTAGTGGGAGCGTGCAGCCAAGTCAACAGAAGTGAGTTTATGCAAACCACAAATAAGTATCATTTGCATGTTTTATATGCATCATATCAACATTTCTGAGGTGAAATATATGAGCCGACTGTCATCAGGAGGTGGAGCAGATGGTGAGACGGCTCAGCAGACTTTGTTCCAGATCAAACGACAACAATGATGGTTGTGTTTCAGCGAGTCATTACTGTTTTTTTAGCGTCTTTTTAGGCATGAAAAACCAACGAGTTCTCATCCCAAGTTGTCACATGTCACAGTGGATTTTCACGTCTACATATTACGCTTTAGGTATCCCTCTGCGTCTGCTGCTAACATGATGTCAACAAATACACATGGGGGGATGACGGTGCACGTGATTGCGTTTAGGCAACAAAAGCATGTGGAAACTAACGCCTGGACATAAACAAAGCACATGTTAGTGTCGAGATGTCGAGAACGTGCTCAGACAGAGCCAGAGGCGTTATCATAATACGGACAGCAGCGGGTGCGTCCACATGCAAGGCACACGAGCAGCGTCACTTGAAAACGCAGCCGGACAGGACGGGTTGTGTGAATGTTAGAGGCTTGAGTTTACTTTCTGTGTGGATGTGAGGTTTTTTTCTACACTTAACCGTGTGCCTCTTTGGCCTAAACCTAACCGTGACAGTCCACGTTGGTTGCCATGTGCTGTTGTGTAAACATAAGGACCGTGCTGCTTCACCCCTCCATGTGCATTTGTTGACATCATGGTAACGGCGTCCTGGAGCGTAAACAGCTGACGCAGAAGGATGCTTACGCTCACTGACAGAGCGCCACCATGTGACGAGTTGGGATGAGAACGTGTTGGACTCTCGCATTAAAGTTTGGGGTTTGTTAGACCTTTGTGCTCCCTATATTACATCGTTACTAGCAGCATTTCAGCCTTACGCTGTCTAGAGGCGTATCATGTGGACACAAAAGGTTTTCCACATTCTCAACTGATCCAGCCACGTTCTCAGCTGATGACATCCGCCAGTGTATCATGCAGATGTGAAAGGTAACTTTTGGCATTGGGATTGTACGCCAAAAGCACCTTCAAAGTGGCAGTATTTTATGAGTCCAGAATAAGAGCGGGCAGGGACGCTTCAGTGACTGTCTGTCTGCGAGTCTGTGAGTCAGATTCAGCCCTTGCTCCTCCACAGCTCCTCCCTTTTATCCCCATTCCACAAACCCACCGGTGACGTCACGGATATGTCCATGATTTCTACAGTCTGGGAGGGAGATGCATATAAATTAATATAGATGCACAAACACGAGTGCAGGCGAACGTGCATGCCCAGACAAAAAGACAAACAAAACACAAAGCGTTGTTTTGTGTCTCTGCTCTCTCGAGCAGATCACCTTTGCTCAGGTTGCTCTGGTGTGTCGGCGCCCAGCAGGCAGGACATGAGGGGGTGCACAGCTGCACTGTGCCGGCTGCACAGTTTACGCTGGGTTTACTTTAGCCAACTATCCAGACACATAGTCAGAGGACACTCGCTGTTTGGGAGTGTAATGTATAGGGGTAGAGTGAGGTGAAGATTATTCGTAAACTATCACAAAAAAGAAAAACGTGTTCATTCCGCCCCGGGCTTCAGACTGCTCCAGAGTCGAGCTGATGATGGATGGCAGTAAGCAGAGGAAAGACAAAAAAACGTAACCACATGCAGTTCTCCGAGCCGTCCAGTCCCCTCTTGTGCTGCTCTCTTTGTGACAGTGTCATCAGACATGTGGGGTCTTTGGGGGGACAGAAGACAGAAAATGTTTTTCTTGTGGACTCGGTTGAACTTTGTGCGATTGCATCCCAAAGATGCAGCTTTTCTAAACTCAGACACCGTTTGTCATTCATCTCATACCTCCTTCTCCTCCTCTCCTCCACCCCCTCTCCTCATCTCACCTCCTCCTCCCCGCTGCTCACCGTGTCCCTGATAAGCACTCTGCAGACAGCGCCTCTGCTGCAGCCCGACAGACTGATGAGCTTCCTCTTTGTCTTTCTTGCACTCTTGTATTTAACCCTCATGCAACTCTAGTTTTTTGGATCATTTTGGCTGTGTTAATGCACATTGCATACATTTTGTCAAAGGTGTTTGTTTTGTTTTTCGTCTTTAGATTTCAGCCTCAGTTCATATAATACGTCTATAATACACTGTATACATGAAAAACTCCCTTTGGTACATTTTTTATACCATTGAAACCCATTAAAACTACTTTTTTTAATCCCACTGTTTTTCCAGGATAAAAGCATACATCCCATAATATCAGGCTTTCATTATGTGGTCAGTTTTTGTCAACAATTTTAACTTCTACAAGGACTTATTTTATTTATTTTACGGCTGAGTTTAACAGAATCGCCAGGAAAAAATAGTTGGCATTGTACGTTTCTGCAAATACGGATACATAACATGTTATTATGTTGCAGTTATGTTGACAATGAACATTTCAGCTTAAATTTCAACATGCTGCTGTTAGAGAGGGATTTGATTTAGGCACAAAAACCACTTGGTCATGGTTAGAAAAAGATCATGTTTTAGCTTAAAATAGCCTGTTTTTGGGGGCTCACAGCTGGAAAGCAGGGATTTCTTTGGAGAAACAACTGCTTTTCGGGGCCTTATTTCCACCAAAAAAACAACAGGTCACTCTCATCGTGGCCGTAGGTGACACGCCATCCACCATCCCCTAAACCTCCAACATGACGACGTCAGCTCATGAACTGCATCACATGAGAAACATTGATATGATATGCATGAACAAACATATGTGACGTGTTTGTGGTTTGCAGAGACTGGACTTGTTTTACCATATTGTCATCAGTCTCTAGTTATGAGCGCTGTAGTGTTTACATTATGTTGCGCTATAAACCAAGTATTAAATATTTATATGCAGTTTATAAAGGGTGGCCCGTTCATTGTGTCAGCGCCACTGGTAACCAGATTATTCATCCGTCCAGCGGGCCGTGGAGTCCATTGATCCAGCTGGTGTTAACCAGCATCGATTTCTGCTTTGTTAATAACATTAGAGGAGACACCGTTCAGCGGAGGACAGGTCTCTTCTTTGCTTATAATGATCCCCGTCAGTGTGTTCCTGTTGGCCCCAGAGACCGAACGCAATTAGTCTCAACTACACTGAAGAACATCGACTTGCTGATAACCGCAGTCAGGCTGTGAGTCAGGACAAGAATAACATCTGTTGACATTTGAGATGTGAGAAAGCACAGAGTCGCGTCTGTTATGCAGCCTTAGGTGCTCCTTGGGAATTTTGTATTTACGAATTATGAGCACATGAATGAAGTTGTTATTACGAGTGGGAAACTTTTGATGATACCAAAGTTGCGGAGTTGTGATGTTTGTGCGACGTTTCAGGGCAGCAGAAATGTCAGAAAGCATAGAAACAGTGTCAACAACTGATGGTAAAAAATTATATTTCCTAGTCGCTATCATTTACTTTTAATAATTGCACATTTTAGCATATGTGTTTATTATCTTTAGCAAGCAAGCTAACTTTAAAGCATGCCAGGTGATAGGGCTGGTGATATTTCTTAAACTTTCCAGCATTATATAAAAATAAAAAAAGCTCCATCTTAAACAAACTTCAGGTAAATTGAAGCACATTGTGCTGATAATAGTCCAACCTCTCCTGACTGCAGGACTCTGACTTCAGCTTCTGTCAAACTTCTGTGCTGTTAATCATTTTACTCAGGAATTAAAACCTTTTGAGTCGGCCTACTTCTCCTATAGCTGCCAACAGCCTGCCGACATTCACAGTTAGAGAAAGGCTGAAAAGAAGCTCATGTGCTTGTGGCCCCGGGCCCCCAAAACATTACATCAGCCCCTGGTAATAATAATGAGAGCTCAGCGCGAGCGGCTGGATGAGACACGGAGCGATGGGCTGGCGTGGGGATGTCCGATATTTACGGGGGGCATGTGAAGGCAGCATTATTTTTATTTGCATGTTGTAATCAAACAAACAAACAAACAAACAAACACACAGTTAGCACCGGAGCGAATAAAACTATTTATTCTTCCAGGCGTGTCAGAGTGTTACAGGTTCCTGCTGCAGAGGGATGATGCATTCAACAGACAACTCTTCTCCTAAAGCCACCTAGTGAGCGAGTTGAGTTTACTCTGCTCTTGAAAAATGGAACAGGCTTTGC
Source organism: Plectropomus leopardus (assembly GCF_008729295.1). NCBI lineage: Eukaryota > Metazoa > Chordata > Actinopteri > Perciformes > Serranidae > Plectropomus > Plectropomus leopardus. The sequence continues at coordinate 33,379,255 of NC_056472.1, read as the reverse complement.
TTTAGACTCAGCCAGGGGCGAGACCTAATACTCCAAACCCAGAACCAGCAGAGGATATCATTAAGCAGCGGTGTCATGATCTGCCTCTGTGATGCGAACCAGCATGCTTCTCCAGGCTGGACGCAGTAAATCACACATCAGACGCTCCCCGCCGCCGCGCCGCTTAAAGAGAAAATACTGTTTTTTCTAAAGCAAGAAAACTACACCGGCACAAGTAATGACTTCGCATGTTGCCTGAATCCAGCCAACCCGTGTTACAGTTTCAAACTGTTAGATCACATATAATATTTACCGAATGGCACCCCGTGCTCCTTGTATTACGTCATTACCAGCAGCGTTTCAATCTGACGGCGCCCATGTGTGCATCATGCGGATGTGGCGCCTCGGTCTGTTCTGTCTGGTTGTATTCTCACCTAACACCGTCCAGTCATGCATATAAAAAAGGTGGCTTTCATCGCAATCTTACGCCAAAAGCAATGCCAAAGTTTCAGTATTTTACGTTCAGAATGAGAACGAGCAGGTGAGAAAGGAGAGAAAGGAGAGATGGCGGATGAGTCAAACAAATCGGAACTTTCATCCAGGAGACCAAAACTCGTGTCTCGTGTAAAGCCAAAAGTAAGTGCTGTTTTTTGTAACCTTACATAACTTAAGTATATATATATCATAATTTTACATAACCTCTGTACCTACGTCCTGTGTGAAACCAAAACCTGGCATATTGTCTTTATTCCTTCCAAAAACATGAGGAGAAGGCAATGAGCGATTTTAGAGAAAGAAAGAAAGTCCAAAAAACAAACAGCAAAACAGACAAAAAAACTATTTTCTAATTTCTTGCAATTTGTGGGACATCTCTTGCCAAGTTTCTGATTGCCTTTTTTTCCCCAAGTTTCTGAAAGAAATCAAGCCAATATGCCAAGGTTTTAAAGGGTTAACGACTTGTAAAAGATTTCTGAAAGCATTACAAAGAAGTGATTTCAGTCCAGGATTCAAAGGCTTTAAGTAACTTAATGTGATTTTCGTTACGTTTATGTTTTACAAAAGGCCTTAAAAAAAAGCTCAGTTGTTAGATTTACTCAAGTACGTGCTGACGAGGTCTCAGTCTGAGGCGTCAGTTATGCTCGCCAGAAAATGACGTCATCGCCCTTTTTGCATCAAGCTGAGGCTCCGAAAGTTGTAACAGCTGTTGGTCTTACACCGATTTTTTTCCAACTAGATTCCCACTGCGTGTGCTGCACTGAGACGGAGGGCCTGCACAGACATCTCGTCATCTCGTCATCGGCCACTTGGACGACCAAATGCCGTGAACACAAAAGAACGAGCAACAGTTAGAGTTGCAGAATGCAAATGTGGTGTTTGGCGTAGCAGCAAAGCAGCTGTTGAACATAGTGGAGCTTTTAGCAGCTGAGGAGAGACTCGATACTGCACTGAAATTCACGGCCAGAAACTTGACTTCTAATGAAAATGTCTTTGTTGTGTTTGTAGCTTGTGTTGCCCTGAAGTGTCCCCAAAATCCATTAATGCACGTCTGTGTTAAAGTGCAGAATTATTTGCAGAGACTTTTAATAAAACAGAGTTAAAAAGTCATTCAGAAGAATGCTTCCTCTCACTGTGACATTATTTTTGCATTAGCCCTGACTTGTGAAAAGCAGGATTGACCTCAGTGTTGGACCTCTGAAAAGGGGAAAGAATGTAAGTGGACAAATTGATGTTTTTTAGACAGAACTCGGACCTTCAGTCAAATAACTGAAAGAGTAAGAAGCTTCCACATTTTCACTACACGACCCATCGAGGAATGATCATACAAAGTACAAAATAAGCATGTGATGTAATGTCCAAAAAACCTGTCAGTGGCTGCACAATTTGCATCAATTAAATGGAATTATAGGAATAAAAGATCATGAAAATTACTGTTAAACTCCAAAACAGCAGAGGAAAAAGAGAGAAGCACAGTCAGAGAATGAAATCTCATGTCTGATGAAGGGCTGATGCCCGACACGTCACACGTGTGGACGTAATCGAATTAATTTTTATGGGAGCATACACTAGTGTGCGGACTTTATTTGTCCTTTCACAGAGTATGAAAGGGAGACTCAACCTGCTTTGATGTGGGGCAACTTTTGCAAAATGACAGAAGACTAGAGGCCAGTAGCAGCAGCACCAGACATGTTTCAAGGATTTTAGGATGTTTCTCGGATTTTAGGTTGTTTCTCGGATTTTAGGTTGTTTCAAGGATTTTAAGAAATTTCTAAAATTTTCGGAAATTTTTAGGACTTTACAACATTTGTAGGACTTCAGGCTGTTTCCAGTATTTTAAGGATGTTTCTGAGTTTATAGAATATTTGTAGGATTTTGGGATATTTCTTGGACTTAAGGACATTTCTCGGATTTTAGGATGTTGCCAGGGTTTAAGGACGTTTCTATGATTTTAGGATGTTTCAAGGATTTTAGTGCATATGATATTTCTAGGATTTTAGGATATTTGTGTCTTAGCTAGGACCTCTTTCGTACTAAAAGTACAAAAACAACTCCCAGTGTGAATTATTTTATTTTTATTGTGAATTAGAAAATGGCTGGGGGGCCAGATTTGTAAGTAGAGTATATACTCACTGTAGTGTACTTCTCATGCGTATAATGTAAAATATCCTGACTGACTGACTGACTGAAATATCCTGTAAGCAGATATTTAGGAGCGTGCCACCTATGCACACAGTACATATTTTGCACTTCCCAACTGAAAACTCCCTAAATCGCGGAGAGGAGGAGATGCAGAAGTGAGAGAAAGCAGAATGTCAGCAGAGTTGAATGAGATCGTGTCGCCCTTCAGCAGACGCTCCAGGGTAGCTGATGACTTCCATGAGATCACAGAGACGCTGAAGTCTTGTACACACTCTGTGATCTTCCTCCTCCTGCATCAAAGGAGGCACATCATCACACACTGCAACACACACCGTATTCTTCATCAAACTCTCGTCGCTTCGTTGAGCTCCGGTGCCTCAGAAGTCAACTACTGGGAGATTTCCTCCTGAAAAGTCTTTTAGTGACACGACTTAAGTCAATAATACAACAGTCACAGCTCCTGTTGCACCGTGACACTTGTGGCTCTCCGCCGCAGAGACGTTAACGCCTTTTGAAACAGAGGAGTGAAATAATAACGAGTGTGTCTGTGATTGCTGATTATGTTGTAAAAGAAACTGACACCATTTTTCTGGAGACTGAAGGTGTAACTGCCTCCTTTGATCTGACTGTGAAATGTCAAAGGCACTTTTTCTGTGTATGATAATCACAACCAACCCTGCAGCATTACCTGCTCCCCGAGGCACAAGTCTGTAGTTATTCTGCGCTCTGCCTTTGACACACAGATTACCAGATTACCTCTGACCAGGGTGGATTTGAGTTTTCCCCGTTGAACAGAGGAAGGTCCGCACACTTCAGTTTCCTTTACATTTTTTTATTGAGATATTCACAAACCCAGCGCCATGAAAAAGTATGAAATGTAAAGAAATATCTGCTGCCTAATAATGTCCAAATGTAACATATGTATGGTTTGCGGAAAAGCACAATGCCAACATTTATTCCGGGGATCGGGTTGGTTTTGGGGGAAATTTTTTTTTTTAAATGCATGTCACAAAATGCTGATATTAGCATTGTCATAAAAAGTTCAGTGGCAACATATTTAATTTCTTTTCAAACATCAGCTAATGGTAACTACACTTTTACACAGTTATATTTAGGCACTCGCAGCTCTTGGTTTGAGTTGGGGAAATATTGTATTGCAGAGGAATGCAGGAGCTGCAAATCTTTTAAAGAAGGAAAAATGTGTCAACATATAATTTTAAATGAGTTATTGTGGTGCTGCAGAGACGTCCTACAAATCATGTTCAAGATGCAAGAGAACATGCTTGTTTGACACAGATCTGAGCAAAAATGATCTTTTTTGAAATGAAAATGAATTCCAACTAAAATTACGACTCATAATTGCAATATCTGTCAAAAATATTCACAATATGATGCATATCGTACAGCTTTTATACAGAAAAGTCTACAGCAGTTTAAAAGAAAAGATGCAACATGTTAACACTTAACTGAAACTACAATCTTTCACTGACTCTAACCAAAGTTTACCCAAACACTAACCACACAGAGGACACAGGATGCAAACTCAAGTCTCCGGTGCCAAAGTCCTTCGCTTTATAATCAGTCACCCTCACGTCACCCTAACATTCAGTGCTGAAAGTTGTCACAAAAAAAACAAAAAACGAAGTCAGTTACAAAAATGTGGTGCTTCATTTCCCCCCAAAAATGTTGCGATTAGATTTCCCAACACAACAAACTGCAACTTCAAAACATCGAAATCTTAACGTTAAAGGGGCGCTCCACTGATTTTATACATATTTGACGGTTTTCCATCATAAAGACTAATTCTGAATGTCTGCAGATATAAGTAAACAGACCACATGTGAAACAATATTATTAGAGGATCCAGTTTCTTTAAAAAGCAGCTCAACGTTATATTTGAAATCTGCACAGTATGTAGTCTAACAAACACCGGTGACCCTCGTGCACTTTGACCTATATGCAGCCTGGAGAAGCACGTTCAGGCCTGAGAAAACAGCTGTATGACGTCTTCTGTGGCTTTGGAGAAGCTTTCTAAGCCCCGATTACGTGGTTATGGTTATCTGGACTTGACCTTTTGACTTCACATTTATAACACGAGGTCCGCGTTATGAACTGAAGGCGTGGCGGAGCTTGACATACGTGTACATGTACCGAGTATTAATGAAAGAAATATTAAGCCGTATTACGGAGAGCGTAAATCCAGCATTTTTTGGAGCAGGAGTGCAGAACTTTTTTTCTGCCTCCTCTGGCAAGGAGAGTAATAACAGGTCCTTCTAGGATTTCAAGGGCTTTTTGGGGATTGTTGCAATTATATTGCTTGTTTTTAGGCTTTTTTTGACAAAAAAATCGAGGGAGCGTGGAAAAATTGCAAAAATAGTTCTTTTTTTGTAGAATTCATTCAAAGTTTAGTACAACATTGCATGCAGTGAAAAAAAAATAGTTTACACCAGCTTTTGTGCAAAACATCAGCCTTGCGCTGTCTTTTTCAGTCATTTTTTGTCAGTAAATGTGAGACTTTTGTGTCACACATATTTGCATCTTAACAACCAGAATCAAGTCAGTGAATTCAGTAAAGTTGTGCGAGGAACTACTATGATTGCTGAAGCTTACAGAAAACTATGAATTCACAGGGATTTGTTGAATTTGTGTGAACTGTTGCGATCACAACATAAAATCACCTTGATTTTCACGATCGCAGAGGCGTACTTATGATATCTGCCTGCAGTTGAGCTCGCCGCATTTTCTCATCCACATGAAGTGCTGTCTTCAGGTTTTCCTGTGCAAATATTTTGACTTTAATCTCTTGTCTGATTTTATTTCATGTTAGCATCCACTCCAGAAACTTTTCTTAGACACTTCTTAGAAAAGCCTGCATGCTGCTGCTCCGTTGCTATGGTTTTTCCTCCCTTTGTGCTCTCTTTCACTCTGGCTGGTTGGCTTAAAACACATCGGCTCTGGTGCATCAGTGCGGGAAAGACGACTCTACGGTGACCGTGAGAGTCAAAACAAATTTCAGAAAACACTACAACATTTCCCGAAACAATATTTCCCAAGACAAAACATTCCCCAAAAGCCAGCAGCATTCCTAAAACATTACAACATTAAAAAAATCCTAAACATTACGAGAAAACAAAACAAAATACCAAAACACTGCAACATTTCCCCGAACCCTATTTTTCCCAGATCAGTGCAACAACTGAAATGTTGTTTTGTTTTGGGAGATGTTGTAGTGTTTTGACCACCATACACCTCTAATATACTGCAAAATACAGACAGCCTCAGAAAACACTATGACATTTCCGGAAACATTTCCCAAAACACTTAAAAAACACTACAGCATTTGAAATAATGTTTTAGTTTGAGAAATGTTGTTTTGTGAAATGTTCTCTTGTTTTCTGGCATGTTTTGTTCTGGAAAATGTAGTGTTTCAGGAAATGTTATTTTAGATTCTAAAATGCTGAAGTGTTTTCTAAAATGTAGTATTTTGGGAAATGTCGTGTTTGTTTTAGGAAATGCAGTGTTTTCTTAAATGTTGAAGTGTTTCCTGAATTGTTGTAGTATTTTGACCCTCAGGGCCACCGTACAACTCTGATATACTGCAGATGCACTGAGCTTTCCCTGACGGGCCGAATCAGTGAACTTGTTTGATGAGGGCTTGAACGTAACGTTTATTCATTTAAATGTAAAAGCGTCACACTCCAGCTTTAAGCACGCTCTTTACAGAGCTACAATACTAAACTGCTGGAGTGCCTCTTTAATGGTGGAGTGTTTTTGGCAAACATTAACCAGCCAACAAGGTCAGTAAGGGCAATGTGTTTTAATGTGTGTGCTGAATTTGATGAAATCTTTCATTTTCTGCACATTTATACACGTCAGTTTTCTGCTGCACTGAGGACAGGGGAGTGAAGAATACACACACACACACACACACACACACACATAACGCGGCCCCACCGGCTGAGTCTAGAAGGGTGTGTTGGTTAGAGATAAGATTTTCTCTGATGTCCTGATTTCTCTTTTTCCTAAGCCAAATTGCCGCCTGCTCATCACCTCACAACACGTCTTCACACGCACACACGATCAGCGAGGGCGCACGTTTCACGTTTCAAACGGCCCACATGGAAGAAGGTTTTTGTGCTACATAAGCAGCCGTGTATCCGGGGAGAAAAACAATACCTACAGTAGCTGCTCTGGGGCTGATTTAATTACATCAAATCCTTTTTGTTGAAAAAGTCATAAATAAAAGAACAAGCTCATCATCTTGGGTTTACTAACTCTGCTTAATTATTCACCCGGCATTAATTAGGCAATCAGCTGGCGATGTATTTAGCCCACCAGAGCCCATAAAATATGAATAGACGGCGCTTGTCTGTGTGTTGCGCTCACATGTCGACACTAGCTCGGTGTTGTAGCGGCGTAGTTTGTAAAAGGTGTGAATGACAGAGACCACCTGTCTCTGTCTATAAAACAGCTATTAGTGTTTAAACAATTAGAAACTTTGACTCTGTATGAATGTGGTTTACATCAGGTAGTTATTCAGGCTCAGGTGTCTCGTGTTACAGCAGCACGGTTTCAGTGGCAGAGCTTCCTGTGGACGACATTGGCAGTCGCCTGGGAAACCGAGCAAAGGGGAGGCGTCGAAGTTGCTGAATTTTTTTTATGACATTTAATCTCAATGTCATGTACATTTTACTACTGCTTATATGCGTTTAAAATTTTTATATTCTTTTCCAGTCTTTAAATTGCATGGATTTTTAAAAATCTAATTTAATTTAATTTAATTTAATTTAATTTTGTCTTGTTTTGTTTTGTTTGTTGACAAGAATGTGAGAGATGCAAGGTCACAGTGGACCTTGACCTATGACCCCCAAAAGTGTAGCAGTTCATTCTTGAGTCCAAATGAACGTCTGTGCCAAAACAATCCTTTAAGGTGTTCTTTAGATAACATGCTCTTGAGAATGAGACAGACAAGGTGTCAGTGACCTTGACCTTTGACCTATGACCACTAAAATCTAATCAGTTCATCCTTGAGTCCAAGTGGATGTTTATGCTAAATTTTAAGTAATTCCCTTCAGATTTTCTTGAGATACTAAAGGAGTCACACAGTGTTTTAGGTTTTAAAAGGTTAGGTTTGGTTCTTTTACTTTGATTTTCGGCCCCAAAGTGACTTTAAACAAAGAGACAGACTGTGCGTAAAAGCCACCTCTCCATGTATTAAAAAAAAGATGCCAGCATGTTTTTAGGGCTGTGTACTCTGCATCGTCCTCCTCAGTTGTTGTTTCTAGGAATCAGAGGATTTTAACAATCTAAGGAGGCGTTTACATCCTACAATTGCAGATAAATGACTTCTTCTGGGATGATATTCTTTTGAGTGAATATCTTTAAATGCGGCTGTAGTGAGCAAATAATTATGTTGAAGTAAAACACATTACACGCAAATCCCTCTCAAGAAAATAATTCTGTTGTTTCTCCACTGGGATTATGTTTCTGGCAGTGTGGATACAATTTAGACCATCATGCAGAGAGACATCAGTCACAGAAAGTATTAATTAACAGTTCAATGAATAAATATAAGGCTTTTTTTCTGTGTGGAGTTTTTTTTAGGACATGTGGGGCTTCACCAGGGTAATTTGGACCAGTGTATCTAAACCTGGGCGGATTGTAAGACAATGGGCCTCTGGGCACAGATGCAAAGGGCCCCACCACCTCTCCAACATAGGAGCAAGACATGCAGACTTTTGTGTTTTTTTGTGCTTGTTTGGGTACCTCTGGGATAATTTTGTGTCTGAAAAAAAAGAAGAAAAAAAGACCTAAAAAGTGCTAACATGATTTTTAAATATATAATAACATTTCAAGATATAATTGAATTAATATAATATAATTAGATATATAGATATAATTAATGATAACCCCCCTGCTAGAAAAAGTTTTAAAAAAAAAACCCTGAAAGTAATCAAATAATAGTAAAGAACAAATTTAAAAAGAAAAAGAAAAAAAACCTTTACAAAAATGTGCTCATTTTTTGTAACATGACTTTAAATAAATAATAATATTTAAATATTTAATTAAATTAATATAAGTGGTTTGTATTGGACCAGTATTTCTAAAATGCTGCAACAAAATTTAGTTTAGTAGTTTAAACCTTTGAAACCTTCTTTCAAAAACACTGGAGGAGGGCAACAAGTATTGGCCCAAATATTAGCAAGAAATTAGAAATTTAAAAAAAGTGAACTGAAAATAAAAAAACCTAATAAATAATGAAATAAATAAAAATAATAAACAAAAACATAAAACAAACAAAAAATGACCATATTACAAAAGGGTTTTTTTTGTTTTACTTTATACATATACATATATATGTATATATATATATATATATATATATATATATATATATATACATATTATACTTTAGTGTTTAGATATATATATTTTATGTTTAAATTTTATGGATATATTCTACACTTTCCTACTTCTTTTAAGACTTTAGAATGGGAGCATCTGTAACTAAAGGCAATTTCCCCTCGGGGATCAATAAAGTATTTCTGATTCTGATATATATATATATATATATATATATATATATATATATATATATATATATATATATATATATATATATATATATATATATATATTATATATATATATGTCTTTGTTGTTGTTTGTTTTACTTGAAATATATATAGGCCCATGTCTGTGTGTGTGTGTTTGTGTAATTCTATATCATGATGCGAAATAAATAAACAAATTTTAATAATACAACAATAAAAATAAATAATTAAATTAATATAATTAAATATATAATTGATAAAAAAAAATATCCTTGTTTGTTGATCATATCTAATAATCCCATCCAGCTAATTTTGACATTAATATTCTTGTGACTTTTAGGTCGTAGTTGCAGATTTAGGGACACGCTTCATTCATACTGCTTCTGGCTTCCGGGTGGGAACTCCTCTTCATGTCTCTCCATTGAAGGAAACTGCGGTTTGAGAAAAGCCTTCATGGCGCCGCCGCGCCGCCATGTTGGCTCAAAGCCTACAGGCCTGAAAGGAGAATCCTGGGTAACGGCTTGGCGCCAAAATGGAGGAGAGCGGAGCAGTTTCATAACCCCCGTGTGGGAGGAGCCTGCTTTTCTGGAAGCTCCGCGGAGCTGAACGTCGGTCGGTCCGGGCTCGCGGGGCGACAGCGGCGGGGGAGAAAAGCACCAACCAACGGCTGGAAAGTGTTTGAAACGGAGAGCGGAGCTCGTGGCGAGGACTTGAACCGCGAGTTAACGGCTACCGGAGGACTGTGCGTGTGCGTGCGCGTGTTTGTGTGTGTGTGAGTGTGAGTGAGTGTGTGTGTGCATCCCGGCAGAGTAACCCGCGGCTGCCTCGGGGACTGAGGATCACTGTAACCCACCTGGATCAGCGCCGCGAGCCGCCGGATGCACACCGTGCACCGGGCTGTTCCCCCGCTCTGAAGTCCGTCACCGGGAGCACGAGCGCACACACACCGGCGGAGGAGTTTACTATAATGTTTGTTTGACAAACCACGTATGGTTTCGAGATACCGGGAAGCTGTGGGAAAGGCGGGGCCGAACCGGTGGACTCCCAAACTGGATTACTGAGCTCCCCCAGTACCGACTCACCCACAGCGACGCAGCGTTTTTTTGGAGCCGGGGGGCGGGGGGTCGACGAAGGAGGCAACAACTGGAATTTAGCAGCCTTTCTTTGGGAACTCTTTACCGACCGCCGCCGCCGCTGCGGACTTCAGTTATTTCTGTCAAACGGTCAGCGGCTCGTGGCCTCAGGAGCACCTCCAGGTTTTGGGACGCATTATTATTATTTTTTTTTGGGGGGGTGGGGGGGTAATTTTTCCCCAGCCGGGGTCGGACTATGGCGGACGACGACATCCTCTTTGAAGATGTGTACGAGCTCTGCGAGGTCATCGGCAAGTAAGTGTTGCATTTGCTCTGTTAGCCCTTTCTGTGTGTTTTTAACGTTTGCAATCAGCTGCTCGTGATAGCTTAAACGGTTTGGCACGCGCAAGATGCACGCTCACACGCACACTCAAAAAGGCGTGCATATTTGTGCAGCAACTGTGGTCATCATAATTAAATGTATAGTGACCTTAACCCTTTAAAAACCTGGACTGACATCATTTTACTTGTGAGCTTTCAGACACCTTTCACGTGCATATAAGCCCGTGAGCAAATTAGTGCTTTTTTGAAAAACATGGGGGGTGAAGGCAATAAGCTACCTGGTGAGAAATGTTCTCCAAGAAAAATGAGAAAATTATTATTTTTGGTTATTGCCTTTATTTTAAAATGTTATGTTGTTGCTCATTGTCTCCCTCCCATGTTTTTGAAAGAAATCGAGCCAGTTTTCCCAGGTGTCAAAGGGTTAATGGTAGTTTACAGCAATGGTTCCCAACTGGTCCAGACACTGGATCTAGATTTCTCCTCTCTGCTGACTTGTGGTTTTGGAAGGCGTGTTAGAAAAGACTGCCGCTTTTAATTTTTTAAAAAAAAATTTTTTGAGGGGAAAAAAACTTTTGCATTTTTAAAAAAAAATTTGGCCAATTTGTTTTTTTTTTTTTTAAAAATAATATAATTAAAGTGGTATTTTCCTTTTGTTTATTGTTTTCCCATTCAAATTTTTTGATAATCAAAAAAAAAAAAAAAACCCAGAAGAAACATGCCTACCAAATTGCAGGCCCACTGAAATAATTTGCCAAAATTAAACAGTTTATCAGAAAAAAACAGAAATTATCATTAAATTTTTTATTTTTCCGACTGTCCTTTAACGTATCATGTCGGACATTTCCCCAAATCACTCACTTGCGGTCCATTCAGGATGGACCTGCGACCCACTTTAGGACCGCGACCCACCAGTTGGGAACCACTACGCTATCTTACACCCCTCAGGAACACTACATTATAAATACACACAGGCGTGTCCCAAAACAATTTAATCCGCATGCATTATTGCCTTTTTATGGGCGCCGTGGACGTGTTACCATTCCCAGTTTTATTGCTTTATTCAAACATGAAGATAAGCTTGACTGTGGTAGTATTCGTCAGCTTCCTGCACGGTGTGTGTGTGTGTGTGTGTGTGTGTGTGTGTGTAGACATACATTGTGCATGATAGTGTGTGCTTTGACCCAGTGGCAGTGTTGGCAACTTGCTGCAGAGATTAAAGGGCAGGGCACCAGACCATAATGAGTCATGCACGCTGCACATCTGGTCATCGTTAGTGACTGAAGGTCTCATCCAGGCTACTTTGTGTAGTATTCACTGCAAAGGGAAGAAAAGGGATAGCAGCTTCAGATTTTTGGGAATGTTTTTACAGAGAGAGGTGTCTGCATTGTGTCTCGGTTTGCAGAGTAAGACGCTACATTATTAACCCAATTGTTAAGCGAGGACGTGTGTATCACAAATGCATTTCATCCTGTGTTAAAACCCTTTCAAACCTGGATTGACATACATTTTCTTGTGCTGTGTTCAGATGCCTTTTACAAACTATTTAACCCTTTGAAACCTGAGCGTATTGGTTTAACTTCTTTCTAAAACATGGGGACCAATTTGGCAAGAAATGTCCTAAAATTGCAAGAAACTAGTTAAAGGTGACAAGACAAATCCCTAGCATTATTAGAAAATGATTTTAAAAAATAGGCAAAAATGTCCTAAAAATTATATAGTTATAATACGCTTATAATTAAAATTATGTTACAGGGTAAAAAAACAATAATGTATGAAATAAATACATATATATTTGATGTCAAATAACAATATTAGTAAGGCAGGATTATGCTGATTATTTTCCCATAAAACACGTAATTTCATTCTATAGAGTAGAGAAAACATTAAAAGCATGTTGCCAAGTACTGTAAAAATGTTTTAGACATTTTGCAGCTTAAATCACATTGCAACGTTAAAATATGGATAATGAACTTAAATATTTGTGCAAGTTGTATTTTGGGAACTTCTATTATCGGTTACTGTCTCACTGAATATGTTAAATACTAATGATTTAAAAATGTTAGTATGGTAATAATATGAACAATCATTTATGTTATTTTTGTCATAAAATTCTCAAAACACTTAAAAGCACATTGAAAATAAGATTTTCGTAGTAAGCACATGGCATTTTCATGAAGGCAAAAACTACTTTCATATGCAGTTTTAACCCATTTTAATTTTTAGGCAACTTGAAAATCTTTTTTTTTTTTTTTTTTTAGCACACTTTCATCTTTTTAAAAAATATTATTGGTGCTTATTTTCAAATAATTTTCTTGTAACTTTTTTAAAAAAATTTTTTGCTCATTTTTGGGCCATGTCCGGGTTAGTAACTTGTTGCCGTCTCCCCATTCTTTTTAAATAAATGAAACCAGTTTGGCTGCAACAGAAACACATAGAAAAGCAGCAAAACTCCCTTTAGAATCATAGTTGGTGTTTCCGAACGATTGCTGTGATTCGTACTGCGGTTGCTACAATTACTTTCCCTTTTGTGATCCTGCTTTAGAAGCAACAAAGCTTGGTGTGTCATTATCTTTTATCTGTGTAATTATAATCTTTTGCAGAGAGGTAGAGAGTTGTGACAGTGTGTGAAAGTAAATGTTCCCATGGTGCTCGTGGGATGACAAATAACCAAAACCGGTTAAAAATGGCAGTAAGACGTGTCCATTGTGGCCTCTTGGGTCATTCCTTTACGCTTTGTTGAGCTGCAGTACCTGCACCACACCTGGGACTTTCCAGCTTGATATGGCACAAAGGAGCTGGGTAAGAGGAGAGGCTGTGAGAGCTGAAGGGAGACAGTCACTTTGTTTTGATATTCAGCCCAGACAGCTGAATGAGAGGAGAAGATCTGTTGGAGGGAAAACTGTTTCTGCTTTGACCGACGCATGAATAACTGACTGTGTCATCCAAGCTGCTGGTCTTGAATGAAGCACTTCATTGGGCGTTACAAACAGAAGCTCCATGTGAATCAGGAGCTTGGCAGGCCTGACAGACGCAGTCAGTCAGTCAGAGCGGGCCGACTGGTTCTGGGACTTCTGCGGTGTCACAGAGATGGTTGACTGTTTGACAGGGTGATAAGACCTGCGCCGCACTGTACGTGTTTAGGCAAGCCTGAAAACTGAGTGAGTGCGCTGTTTTACCCCGAACAGTCACAATCGGTTTCTCTTTCTCTCACTCATACAAACGTGCTCCCAAAGGACTCCGCCAGCTGTTTCCAGGGTTCACACGGTCAGGAAAACCCCCGAAATGTCATGGAATTTGCAGATAGCAATATCTTAGCTTGGAAAATTTAATATACATTGAAAGTTTTGGAAAAATCATGGAATATTGTTTCACAAGCCTGCATTATAATGCGCGATATGTACCGGACTGCCAGAAATTTGAAAATCGCATGATAATGTCTGATTTTGCAGTTTGTAGCTGTGATAAATTGTGTAATTTTGGGTGTTTTTTTTTAAAGAAAAAAGTTAGCAAAATGTTTAAAGAAAATAAGAATCACATTTTTTTCCCTTTAAAAATCACAGACAATCTGTAGGAAAAAAAATACTTAAAACTCAATAAAACATTTAGAGAAAAAAATCTCCCAAAAATTTTAAAGAATTAAAAAAAAAACTTTTAAATTTGCCCATTTTTTTTTTTTTTTTTAGAAAAAGAAAGATATCGCCAAAATGTTTTCTTCAAAAATAAAAAATAAATAAGTGAATAATAAAAAAATGTCAAAATGTTTTCTTTACAAATTGATACATTTTAAAAAATAAAAACAAAATACAGCCATTTAAAGTTGTTTGGCCCTCTCCTTCAGCCAAAATACATAAACACAGGTCCCTCCCTGGTGCTTAAAAATAATTTGACATGCACCCCCTGCCATAAATAACCAGCAGTCCCTAAAGTATATTAAATGCGCAACTCTAATCCTGCTCTGAATTAATGATTTAAAAAACATTTTTTTTTAAAAAGCTATTATAATGAAAAAAGAGAGAATGGTCCTTAAATTTGCCTCAAAGTCCTGGAAAAGTCCTGGATATTTATTAATAAAAATGTGTATGCACTCTGTCTATGAGCCACGTGCCTTCATGTATAATATAAAAATACAGTGATCAGCATTTTAAATATGTGTTCAGGTGAAGATCTCGTGCGACAGGAGGAACACCTTTTAAAGCCAAACACTGAGTCACACAAACACACTCTGTGAATCACAGCCGCGCTCGGTACACCGACAGATTGTCTGTGATTTACAGTTTGCAGAAGAAGAGAGCGGCCTTTTATCAGCCGACCTGCTGCTCTCTGCTGCTGCAGCCTCGGCTTCCTTTTACGGCCGCACTGAAGCACTAATTGTGGTTTCTGATCCTAAAAGAGACTGGATTAACCGCAGGGAAACCCGACCAAATGACAACACGGCAGTCAGGGAGGGCATTACTTTAAAAGCCCAACGCCCTGAATCGTGCAGTGCGTGTGTGTTGGTGCGTGTGTGTGTGTGTGTGTGTGTGTGTGTGTGTATACAGATCCATATGTAGGTCATCCTGAACTGTGCTTGGAAAGCAGTGTTGTGATCCCGGCTCTGTGTGTGTCCGCTGGATTTAGGTGTGTGGCTCTGTGGAAAGAAAGGATCCACCCTGCAGATGTGTTTATATTTTTGCATCAGTTGACGATGCAAACATAAGATTTTTTGCCCCGTGCACGTACTTTCAGAGCATCGACCTCGGACAAAAGCTTGTCTGTCACCCACGTGAGTGTGTCGTGTACATCTGTCATGCTGTCAGATTGATCCTGCCCGTTGTGCTGCTGTGTCCCGAGGCACAAAAACAAGAGGACGGGGGTGATGGTGGGAGACGTTAGGACCAAGAAGACAAGGAGAGTGAATCTGGGATGAGAGTGAAAGAGAGGTTGGATGAGTGAGGGAGCAGAAGAGGTCAGGGGCGCAGTGGAGGGAAGCAGTCCATTAGTTTGACTCACACATTAAGAGACATCCTGTGCCTTCGGGACACGCTCTTTTCTAGTTCATCCTCAAAAAAAAGAAAGTGCCAGTGTTTCTCACAGTGGGGGACGTAACGCAGCGCTCTGCATAAAGAAAGGGACGGCAAAGAAAAGATGTTGTTTGCTTTTGTTTTTCCTCGCAGCTCGAAAACTGCACTGCAGTTAATACTCGGTGACAACAGCAAATGCTAATTTCGGTACATCAGAGCAAAACTGCACAGTGTCCCAGGTTTGGTTATGATGTCATGGTTGCAACATCCGAATGCAGTTTACACAGCGTGCATGCTGCAGTCACAGGCCGGTGAGAGGTTACGCAGACCCTCATTCCCCCTGTTAAAGGGACACTTCACCAATTTTAAAGTATAGCTTTATGTAAAAACAGTCTGTATGTTTAAATGCGTCAGTTTTTTTGTGTGCGTTCCGATGCCTTTCACAAGCTATTTGACCCTGAGAAACATGAGCATATTGGTTAAATTTCTTTCACAAAAAAAATCCCACAAACTGCAAAACATCAAGTAAAAATTGTTAGAAGGTAATAAGAAAAATAGTTTAAAAAATAGGGAAAATGTCCCAAAAACTATTTTTGTATTTACAATAATTTTAAATCTAAAATTATGTCACAGAAAAAATATAGTAACATACAAAAAATAAATACATGTTTTTCAGCACATTTCAGGTCATGTTTTTTTTTTTTTTTTACTTTTAATTTATTTTATATATTCTTTGCTTGTTTTCAGGTATTTGTCTTGTAGCCTTCTTCAATAAAAGTTTCTCATGTCTTGTTTAGTTGACCCAGTAATGTCCAGATGTTTTTGGCCTTATTAGATAATGTGAAAGTATCCACTGACCAGCTGCTTTTCCCCATCATATGGGTAACTTAGAAATAAACCAGTTATAAATAAGACAAACCAACCCATTCTCACTCCGAAGTCGTCACATGGTGATGGTCGGCCATCTCCTCTGTGATATATACGGTTTCTGGATAAGTACCTCATACAAATCCACTTCAGAAAATCAGAAATATGTCTTTAATGGAGCCAAAAAAACGAGAGTTAATATTAGCTGAACGAGTCAGTGACCTACCTGCTCTGAATATTTGGACTCACAGTGGATTTAAAAGTGGATTTTGTACTAAAACATACATCTCTGCAGAGCTGATCTGCTCCACTGTGAATAAAACGAATTATCCACCATTTGCATACCTCATGGCCTGGGAGGACACTCGGGGGTGCTGTACAAAGCCTGAATGTCATTATAACTCTCGGCCTTAGGAGGTGTGTGTTAATGTGTGTGTGTGGTGCATGTGTCAGCTCCTGCAGTTGTGTGGCCTGGCGTGTCCCTTTCCAGGAGGTGACAGGGAATATAAGCCTGAGGCACAGCTCTATCGACTACGCATGTGTCCCATTCACCTCCTGCGGTGAACTGACATCACCCTGTAATCCGCAGGGAACCAAATACTAGTTCACTGTTCCTCCGCCGCCTTTTTCAGCTCGCTGTGGAAGAAATTATGGTAATAATGAGGAAGGTTTGTGTGTCTCCCTCATCCTTTCCCTCAGGAAGAGTAGAGTGCTTTCTTGTGCCAAGGTGCAACCAGCCAGTTTAGTTAATTATGAGTTTTAAAGGCTCCGCTCAGGTTTTTGTGTATTTATATGTGTGTGTGTGTGTGTGTGTGTGTGTGTGTGTGTGTGTGTGTGTATGTGTATGTGTAGGTGTTTGCACACACTCGTGCCCGGTGTGAAACACTGACCTACATCAGGACAGGCAGCTCCGCTACCGGAGCCGTGTCTCTGACGGAGGCGGCCACAGGGCTCAGGTTGTCTGAGCATTGACGAATCGGCCGGAAGTTTCCTACAAATAACCCGACGAGGCCAGAGCCCCAGAGGCCAGAGGTCAGGGGTTAAACACGGATATGTTTACAGCAGGGAGACGAAATTTCTTGTATTTTAGGAAAATTCAAGGATTTTAGGACATTTATACGATTTTAGGCCATTGAAAGGATTTCAGCATATTTCAAGAATTTTAGGATGTTTCTAGGATTTTAGCTTGTTAACAGGATTTTAGGACATTTATTAGGATTTTTCAGGATTTTAGGATGTGTCTTGGATTTAAAGATTTAAGATTTTAGGACTTTTGCAAAATGACAGGAGGCCAGGGTGCTGCTGTGGTCAGGGGCCAGTTGCAGCAGCACCATAAATGTTTCTAGGATTTTAGGACGTTTACAGGATTGTAGTACATTTCTGAGATTGTAGGACATTTGAAGGATTTTAGGACAGTAAAACTGGCACTTTTTTGATCAACAAGCTCTGTTTTGATGCTGTTTTATGCACTTTGGCACCTTATGTACTAAGAGCACAAAAGCAATTCCCAGTGTAACTCAATTTGTTTTTATTGTGAATAAGAAAATGGTTGGGGGGCCAGATTTGGCCTGCAGGTTGAGTATCACTTGTTCACATTGTCAGACCTCAGAGTGTTTTTAAACGCAGCCTGCATGGCTCTGAACTTAATGACAGTTTTTTTTTTTTTACCACAGAGGCTCCTCTCCTAGAAAAAGATATTACACTGGGGGTCAATTTGAATAAGAGCATCTGCCAAGTGGTGGAGTTTTCTGTCCCTTTTCAGTGGTTAAGATAACAGCTTGGCAGAGATGGCCAGGATGTTCCTTCTCTAACAAGTTCTCTTTAGCTCCGTTCTAATAAATCCATTTTAATTGGGAGTCTAAAGTAGGTGCTCAACAATACCCAATTAAGAAATGCGAGTTCTTGAAGTCATAATGCGATGCGGATGTGACTGAATGGGGTCCGTGGCCTCGAGGGAATCCACTCGTGGAGTTGTCTCCAGGGCCTCCGCCTGCACCATGTGTATAATTGTGTGCAGGCAGCTCGTATTAGACGATGTTGGCCTCTCTGTTGGGGTTTGGAGGAGAAAATCTGCTGAAAGGCTGGTTCCCTGCACGCACAATTACACATAGATGATATAGCAGAGAGATCTCGCACTCAACCACTGAAATATTTATTCACCCTCATCAAGCTGGAGAAAACACCCTCAGCAGGCCGCAGCAGCTCTCCGTGTGCAGCGCTAAGTGAAAGAGCTACGTTTTGTGAACAGGCTCTGTTCATTTCACACAATAGCTACCTGCTGAAGTCCCTTCCGTGTTTTTACATGTATGCTTTTTGTGGCTTTTAAGCTGTTAGGATTCAAAATTTCTCTAAAGTGAAACTCTTTTGTGTCATGATATTGGTTCAAAAGCCTTAAAATGTGTTGTGTTTAAACCTGCCAATTGGGTGCAGCGGAAACTGATACGGTGAATTTGTCACTAAACAGTTTTTTATGGAGCCTGCAGTTAGCAGGATCTCTTTTTAGGAGTCATGTTTGTGTCACCTGATGCATGTCGGGTCAGTGTTCTCTCACTTTTTGCTCTGTTTTTGTCTCCACCAACTATTAAGGGAAATATCCGTCTCTTTAGCTGCTAAATGCTCTGCTTTATGTTCACCAGCTGGTGTGTTTTTTCAACTACAGTTTTTTCTCTGACAGCGACGCTGTGAAGTGAACCAGGACATGAAGCTACGGGCCGGACAGTTTAACAATAAGGCTTAGGAATGTTTTGTTTCTTATTTTTATTTTTATTTTCTTTATTTTTTAACATTCAAATCAACTATCTTCAATGAATGAATAAAAATTATGATGCTATTAGATTGCTGCTATTGAACTTATATATCAAAACATATTTATGTTATATACAAACATAAACATTTTTATCAAGTATAAAATATGTGATTAAGTGACTCTTACTGCCTGTGTGGCCTTGGATTAGAAATCTGACGGCTAGTGTGGCGGCTGCAGTAGAAATTAAAGCTGCAAGCAGTGATGAACAGGCCCCCGCAGGCTGGGGGTACTGGAGGTACTGGCGCCATGAGACTTTGTACGGTTTTGCTTGTTATATTTGCCTGCCAATTATCGCCTGTGTAGGTGAAAACAGCTTTGGGGGCTACTTTGTTGAAATTTTGTGGTGGGGCGCTACTGAGCCATTTTCTTGCACCCAAGCATGAGACACAAAATACAGAAAATTATCAACAGTCTGCAAAGTTTCAAGAGTTTTTGAACACGATAAAGCCCTCAAAAGGGCGATCTATTTACGTGAATAATAATTCCATCAGTCTCAATACTGGGCCTTAGGTCGGCGCTCAAACCCTAATAAAGCTGCTAATATTTTTTTAAACATCCGTCGCCATGCTTATTGGACTGTTATCGCCAGAGGAGAAGTTGCATAACATCACTCAGTGGATACACAATTATCTCACAATTGTATTTGTGCAAATCTGCAATAGAAACCCACCTACTGTGTATTTTAGTTTGAGCGATCAGCCAAGATAACTTCCTAAACTGGCCGCTGTCGAGGTGGACGATATGGTTATGAACTGTCCTCCTCTGAAACAATGTGTATCTGTATTAAAGCAGTGCAGCGATCTGCAGCGTCTCCTCCAAACACACAGTCCTTAAGATATTTATAGAGAGTGCCAGTCAGTGGTTCACTTTAAACCAAGTGTAGACGTGATTTCCACCTCCCGAGGCTGTTGTGTATGCAAGGCAGCATGGCAGGAAGAGCGGCGCAATCAGAGCTGTTATCCGGGGACCTCTTCTCACTTTCTTCATTTCCACTTTATGTTCCTATAGAGGGGGAGAAAAAGCAAACGTGACACCTGACCTTTTTACTAATGCAGTCATCAGTCATGTTCTCCAGATGACGAGGCCTGTTTGATACAATGCGTCTCGTTGTTGTCAGATTGTCTAAGCAGGCGGAGGATTTCAGTTATCTGTGCAGCAGCAGCTTCTTCCAGGACGCTGACCCAAACAGCCCCGTCACTGATAACTTTTCTGCAGGCTCGTCTCACAGGTATGGCTGGAATTTGGTGTGAAAAGTTTCCTCCAGATCTGGGCTGCCGGAGCACATTACAAGTGACGGAAATGTGTGCTGTCTGGAAATGGTTCTCATCAGGAAACTGAACTCGCTGTCTGCAGTTATTTAATTTGCTTTGCTGCAAAAGAGAGAGATCCCAGATAATTTAGACCGGAAACAGAAAGAGGCAGTCTGGGTTTATTCTGAGCCTGTGTCCGAAAGGCGTTTTTGTTATTTATGGAGAACAATTATGGGTTTTTTGTAGTTATTTAATAGTATTTTTATATTCAGTTTGGGTCTATATCCTGCTCCTGTGTGGTTAGCAAGTCATCTAACCTTCTGTTTTTTATTGCATAATTGATATTTAGTTGTGTATGTCAAGACGGTTCTCCCTACCATGATAATGATAATACCCCGATAAAGGTCCTGTGCCAAAACATCTCAAATCTGGAACTGCTACTGATATATCTTTCATAAAGATGGATATAATCCTTATCTACTCTGATCTGGTCATAAAGACAGGGAGACTCAACCCGCTTTACCTGGGGCCATTTTTGTAAAATGACAGAAGGCCAGGGGCCAGTCATAGCAGCCTCATATACGTTTCTAGGATTTTAGGACATTTCTAGGATTTTCAGATATTTTAGGATATAAAGTAATTACTTAGTTTTTGGCAAATATTTCAGATTTTAGCATGTTTCTCTGATTTTAGGAAGTTTCTAGGATTTTAGGATAAATTCAAATTCAAATTGTTTTATTCCTAGGATTTTAGGACGCTTATAGGATTTTTGGATATTTGTAGGATTTTAGGTCATTTCTAGGACTTTGTGATGTGTCAAAGATTTTATGACATTTTTAAGATCATTTCTTGGATTTTAGGATATTTCTAGAATTTTAGGAAGTTTCTAGGTTGGGGGGCCACCTGACCCCCTGTCATGATCCAGATTGGGCCCGCGGGCAGTAACTTGATGTAAGTAATGAAAACTCAACTCTTGGCATATAGTGTTTGTGTTCTTCATCACTTTTGAAGAAGGAAATAACGGTAGCAACAGGTGGACGAGCCTCAAACGTGAGGATGTAACAATCCATTGATCTGGATCAATATGATGAGGATATTTACTAACAGCATCTGTTATTGATCACAGACCCCTGAATTAAATCCAATCAAAATTTTATAGTCCCCTAAATCCTACGCAATGGACCTTTAAAGAAACCTTAGGTTGAAAATGGACTTTGGTGTGGTAATAGAGGGCCCATCAGCTGCCCCAAAGCAATCAACCTTTGTGAAACACTGTAAAGAATCTGAGTGTTATTTATCATTTTAAAATGATTGCACAATTAATAAGATTATAAGATATTTTGATGATTTATTTTCAGACAACTGATCAGTTGTTTGGACAGTAAAAAAGAAAGAAGAGCTTGAGGCTGTTGGGTTGTTCTAGTCTCAAGATGTTTGTCGTATCAGCCCTGAGCATCGAAGCATAGCAGACGCACACACACATGCACACACACACACGCACACACACATGCACACACAGAGTTTATTCACTGTTTTATATGTGAGCACACGGCTCTGAGTCAGGATCAGTTTGTGGTCACAGCAGGTTTCTGTTAGCTGCTGTTTTATTAATACATTATTTATGCATTATTTTGCGCCTGACCTCTCGTGTGTGTCTGACTGCTCTCCCACAGAGACGTCATGTGTGTATAATGAGTTTCAACTGTAGGTTCATAACACACAGGAACACATTTAGAGAGCTGATGAAGATCTCTGTGAAGTCACCCACAGCATACACTCAACACTTGTAGCAGCACAGAGGTTTGTGTCAGTGATACTCAACTTAGTGGCCCCCAAGCAAAGCAAGTTGAGTATCTCTGTTATATGTTCTTGATCCTTGAGATTGAATATGATATCACTGCTGAGAAAAATTACTCTATTTGATAGCAAGTGGAGGTTTTTGGGTTTGCCTGAGTCGGGGATTAGGTTGCCAAAAGTTGCCGATGACATCTCAGTGCTATTTTTGACTCCTTTCTCTTGTTTCCAGTTTATTTTCTTTTATGCGGCTGTCAATTGGGGCCTTTTCAATCTAAACCAATTTCCATGCTGCATGCCAAAGCACACGGTGTCACCTGGGTTACAGCTGGGGCCTCCTGGAAAAACAACACCCACCACACAACACACAGGGAAAAGACATTTCCCTTTCAAACCTTAAAAAATGGCTTTTGGAAGTTTTCTAGCAGCAGAGGGGACATTGTTCATACTGTCAACCCACGCAGAGCGTCCGAAATGAGTTACTTGAGCTGGGTTTTTGTTCTAAAACTCATTCTCTGCAACAGGCAAATGGAAAGTGAATGGGCTTGTATCATACAAAAGTTTGGGCTTAATGTTGAGAATTTGCTCCAAATGACAGACATATTTGTTCAGAGGAACAACAGAGCTGAAAGTAAAAATGCTCTTTTGCTAAAGATGGTTTGCAGATGTTGAAAAGCTTTGCAGTGATTTCATCTGTTTTTGTTGCACTAAACCTTCATTGCGTTATGTTGTATATATTTCATGACATCTAACTGTATTTCAGCTTCAAGCTTAAGACCTGATGCATAATTCAGGTCAAGTTATATACTTCATTTAACTCTTTGAAACCTGGATCAACATTATTTTTCTTGTGTTCACATGCCTTTCACAAGCTATTTGACCCTTGAAACCTGACCAGATTGGTGTTATTTCTTTCTAAAACAAAAAAGAAACGTCCCACAAATTGCAAGAAATTAGTAAAAGGTGACAAGAGACTGGCCTAAAAAATAAAAAAAAAAAAAAAAGTCTTGGATTATTAACTATTGCATAAATTCTATTTTTAAAATATTTTTTAAAACATATTTTATAATTATTCTACAGAGAAAATATAATATGATTAAAATAATACATATTATTTTCTGGTAATTTTTTAGCAACTTTTTTTGTTTTTAAAACACATTTTAGCTAATTTTTGGGCCATTTCTTCCTCGTTCCTCGTTGCCTTCTCACCATGTTTTTCAAAGATATCAACCCAATTTACTCAGGTTTCAAAGGGTTAATCTGCTTTACCACACTTAGATGGTAAAGATAAAACAACTGCTGGGTGTGCTAATAAGGCTGAGGAAGGTTAGAAGTTGCAGGGCGGTAAGAAGAGGTCTTCTGTGAGTCGTTGCCTTGTTTGGGACGAAATTGGAATCACAAGAACGCAGACTGTTTTCACGAGTTTCTGTGATTTAATGAGATCTTAAAAGGAGTCAGGTGCTTGTCTCAATGCAAAACCCGCTCCAAAAAAACTTTATGTGGCAGCAGATGATTTATTTGTGGCGGCCTGCCACAAGTAAATGAATGCGTGGCAAACCCCTCTTTGAATGTCATATACAGAACTTTTAACTAAATCATATTAAATCATACAGGAAGATTTGAAGATGCATAAGGTTGAAGGAATTCCAAGCAGAGTTAGCACTCACAACATTATTCAGTCGGTCAGTGCAATATAAAAATTGAACTCTTTTCTGTAGATAACAGCAGTAGTCACATGACTACAGAGAAGAGAAATTGGCTCCAGGATGGATCCTTGAGGAGCACCAGGCTAAACTGTAGAAAACTGTTGAACAGTAGTTATTTCCAAATGCACGTTGAATTCTTCTGTTACGTGGATAGAAGTGGGACGGTTTCCTGCCTCAAGGCCTCTCTCACAGTGGCAGGCCCATTGTTAATGACAGCAGGCGAGAAGGCCTGCAGGTATGTTGCTGTAATAGATGATATTTTTATCACTCCATTCAGACACTTTCTAAAGCCATTTCTATAGAGCTCTATCTCTGCGCTCACGGATTTCTCATTATCCACGTTAGTGAAAGATCGGCCCACTTTGCTCCCACATGCTTTCTGTCTCACGCTCGCTGATGGGTGTGGGCAAAACATGCTTTTATGTAATGAACCTCTATTTAATGAGGCAGGTCAATTAAGAACAAAATGTATATTTACAATGTTAGTGTGTCAAAGCAGCTGGAGGTAAAACACACACTCTGTGGTAGAGTGCTGCATGTGTGGCCTGGCTTTTTCTTCTTCGCTGTAGAAATGCTTTCTAATCAGTGGTTTTGCTCTTGGCATGACTCTGTAGTTTTTTGCTGCAGGATTCAAAGATCCATCAGCAACGACTATAAATGACTCAAGATGAGGGTAGTGGCTAAATTACTGACTTGCTGAATTATGAATAAAGGCATTAGACAGGGTTTGTATGGCCAATGAAAGTCATGGAATTTGCAAATAGAAATTTCCAAAATAATTTCTATTAATACATTTTCTGGATGTGATAAATGGTGTCATTCATGGTTGTCAATTTTTTAGATGAAAAAAAGTCATCAAAAATGTTTAATGAAAATTTTTCACCAAATCTTTCCATTAAAAATCACAAAAATTGTAATGAAAAAAACTCTTTTTTTTCTTTAAAAATCACATTTAAAAAAAAATCTCTAAACATTTTAAAGCCCACAACAAAAAAGACCATATATTTTCTCAAAAAAATGCCAGTTTAAGTAAATAAATAAAAGCCCTTAATAAATAAAATCCCCAAAGCTAAATGTTATTTTTGACATGCCTTGCCCGTTTTGCACCAGTATGTCCGAATCAGTTATTTTTTAAAATATAATATAAATTAAAAAAAAAAACTGTTGTAGAAAAAAAAAAACAATAAGCAGTATCGGTAGAGAATGTATGGTTTTTAAAATTAGCCTCAAAGTCATGTAAATTTATTGGTAAAAACGTGCATGAACCCTGATTATAGCGCTGCGCTGTACAGTGCTGATGCCCTGAGGCGATCAGTGGGATTGGGATCAGAGCCCATGGAGACATTTTGATGGATCTCTGTTGGCTCAACAAAACCAGATCCATTTTTTATCCTGCGTTTGTTTGCTCTGGGTTTAATGTAAGCTTCTTGTAGAGCAAACACGCACTGTGTGTGTGGATGCATTATTTCAAGAAAAAATCCATCCAAAATATAATAATCTAATATGGAGTCAAACTGGAATTGGCAGATGCTCACTCTTTAGGAGCATTAATAGAACTGAACAGGACAGAATGGAAAAGAATATATCTTTATTGTCCACCAGGGTGGAAATTTGTCTTCGGCCCACCAAAAAGTAGTCTTGGCTTTCTTCCTTGTCCTTTCTGCAAAATTTGGCTTGAGGTTGGGTTGGGCAATATAGAGTGTAGTCTTGTCACAACATATTTTTTTCATATCAGTCGATATCGATATATATCAGGATATACATCAAATCACTATTTCTGCCAAGCTTCAAGGTTCCCTTTGACTCCAAAGTGAGATATGAAGATATAATAAGGTTAATTTTGGTTTAAATATTTATTTTCTGTCAACATTGAACATGATAAATATACTGTAGAACAGGCGTCACCAACTGGAGGACCTATTCTGCTGAAACAGCTCCAGTCGGAGCGGGCTGTCGGACATATCAACACTGGAGCGGGCTGTCGGACATATCAACACTGGAGCTGGCTGTCGGTCATGCCCACATTGGCGGGGGCTGCGGGATATGTCCGCACGCTGGAGAAGGCTGTTGGACATAATCCGCGCTGGAGCGGGCTGTCGGACACGTTTGCGCTCGCGCAGGCTGTCGGATATGTCCGTGCTGGAGTGAGCCTCGGACATGAGCGGGCTGTCGGACATGTCCAGTACAATGAGCAATGAAAGAAGAAATGACCCAAAAATGAGCAAGAAATTAGTAAAAACTGCAAGACCTTGAAAACGAGCTTAAAAAAATTCCAACAATTCTGTAATTTAAAAAAAAAATGTCTATGTTATTAGCTAGCTTACTAGCTAGAAGAATCACCATATAGACATTAAAAATAATTTGTAAAGCCCATAGACTGGCGCCGTATAATATCATGAGACTCTCTGTTGCCTCCAGTTTTTGTTCTCTGTTGGTCTGCCAGCCAGTTATTTACTAACCTATAAAAACTTCCAGGCTCCAACAAGGTGCTAGCTCATTAAAACTTAGTGCCTGTTAATTGGAGGGCAACACTCTACTACCTGCTTTGTCACACAGGTGTGTGTGTGTGTGTGTGTGTGTG
This sequence comes from Plectropomus leopardus, assembly GCF_008729295.1. NCBI lineage: Eukaryota > Metazoa > Chordata > Actinopteri > Perciformes > Serranidae > Plectropomus > Plectropomus leopardus. The sequence continues at coordinate 33,352,666 of NC_056472.1, read as the reverse complement.
TGTGTGTGTGTGTGTGTGTGTGTGTGTGTGTGTGTGTGTGTGACATTTTTTTCTCTGCTAGGTGTACGCCTGCCCGTGTGAGTGTGTTTGTTTATCTGAAGGTAATCTTGCAAACTACTGGATCCATCAGCCGAATGATTTTAGGCGGATTTTTCCTCTCTGTGGTGATTCACAATTGTTGGAAAAACCTGTTTCATTGAGTGTTTTATTTTCTTACTAAGTATTATTTCTTACCAAGTTGCTCATTGCCTTTATCCCCATGTTTTTGAAAGAAATTTCACTTTTTCTTTCCATGTTCAAAGGTGTAAATTCTTGTGAAAAGAATCTGAAAGCAGGTTTCAAAGGGTTAATCTAAAAATAAGGCCTTAATTAGCATTAAAATGTCTTAAATCAGTCTGTGAAATGTCGTAATGATGCTAATAGATGGGATATAGGATTATTATTATTATTGTTATTATTATTATTGTTAGTAGTATTAGTAGTCGTGTTATTTCTTTTTTTTTTTGCTTTTCACATCGGGCTGAAACTGAAAATCTTTGATGCAAACTTGCTTTATCAAAGCTTCTTTTTGTTGTGTTTCGTGCGGATTATCATCGTGGCACACGTGCGTACGCTGTCCTCCATGGCTCGATGTGCGCTCAGATGAGTGTGATGTATAATGATGGCGGCCTCTGGTGAAAACTGGAATAGGATTTCATTCAGTCGCTCATTATTGTTTATTGTAATAAACACTGATCGCACTGTCGCCAGCCTGCCTCCTAAACAATGCTTCGTATTGATCAGAGGAACGCCTGTGTGTTTGGGTAGTTCCATGCGTGCACACACACACACACACACACACACACACACACACACACACACACACACACACACACACACACACACACACACACACACACACATGGTAACCCAGTAACTGTCTGTCCTTTTTGTCCTTGAGCTTGATTTGTGATTATCTCATGGCGTTCATACACAACAGTCACACACAGGTATTTTGACAGACTCGGGCGTGAACCTGCACCCATTAAATGATTTATTTGAAAATCCTGTGGCTGCTGTAGCTTACAACTGTGTTTAAATCATTGATGGTGGCTGCAGAGGAGATGCAGTGTGCGGTGCAGAGGTAGGTCTGCGTGGGCTGGCCGGTGCACGCGCGGTCGGGACAGGGATGAAATATCTCAGTCATTTTTTTAATGACATCTCCGGTTGTTGAGTGTATATTTGGGAAGATGTTTAGCAGTCTGCTGGTGCATATGGATCCACCCACAGAGGAGAATGAACGGACTGGAAAAGACACAAAACAATAAAAAAAACTGGATGTGAAAGAGATGCAGGCAGAGGAAGACGATGTAGAGCGGGGATGCTTTGCTTCAGGCCACTTTTGCAAAATGACAGAGAGGCCAAAGGCCAAAGGTCAGTCGCAGCAGTCCCGTAATGTTTCAAGGATTTAAGGACATTTCTGGGTTTTCAGCACGTTTCAAGGTTTTCAGGAGGTTTCTAGGACTTGGGGACATTTCTAGTATTTAAGGACATTTCTGGGATTTTAGCACATGGCTTTGATGTTATCATGTTTCTAGGATTTTAGGGCATTTCTCGGATTATAGGATATTTTTGGATTTTAGGACCTTTCTAACATTTGAGGACATTTCTTTGATTTTAGGACATCTCTAGGATTTTAGGACGTATCTCAGTAAATGTCCTAAAATCAGAAGAAAAGAATTTTGGAAATTTTGTAGGATTTTAGGATGTTTTAGGATTTCGAAACATTTGTCAGATATTAGGACATTTCCAAGATTTGGGGAAATTTCTAGCTTTTGTGACATTTCTTGGATTCTATGACTTTTCGAGGATTTAAGGATGTTTCTAGTATCTTACTACATTAGTGTCTTAGCGAGGGCCGCTGTCAGAGGGTGTGGGGGATCCTCCACAGTCACTTTTGATAAACCAGCTCTATTTTGATGCTGTTTTATGCACTCTGGCACCTTATATATTCTTAAAGTACAAAAACAGTCACCACTGTGAATCACTTTATTTTTATTGTGAATTACAAAATGCTTGTGGGGCCACACAGCACCCTATCGGGGGCCAGATTTGGCCCGCAGGCTGTAAGTATCACATATGTAGAGATTAGGTTTGGAAGCAGTGAATATTCGGAGGAGCATCGATGCGGGGGGCCTTAACGGGCCGTAGCCACATTTAGCCGGGGTATTATGGCTGTGTTGACACATTGTCTGACAGATGGGTGACACATGCTCTGTGTCGCAGCTCCATTGTAAGTGCGACATGGGGCTCGGTGACAGAGGCGCAGAGCGAGACTCGCTGCGGTGAGCTGGGTGGAAAACCACATTGTCTTACTTCAAGCTGCCACAATCTCACAGTACAATGAACCACTTCATTCTCTCTTTATCTCCTCCACTCCCTCAGCCTCTCTCCTCTCCCTCAACTCCTGCTCAAAACGTCAGTCTTATTTATGACTGCATTAAATGTAGAGTAAATAAAATACTAATATCACACTTTATTATTTCAGTAAATCTCCCCGCTCACTGAAGTTGGAGTGAGGTCACAAAGCAACTCGTGCATTTCTGGTGTAATCGCAGTGATTTAGTTTTAAGCATTTCCTGTTTTCATCTCCTCCACAATAATGTTCTCCGGAGATTTATAGGTTGCATCAAAGGCAGAACAGTGAAATGAAAAATTAAACAATAGAGAAATATTTGTAGATTTAATTATCAGGTTGAGTTAGGCTGACATTTACAAGCATAAAGAATCAAAATCCGTCAAGTTGGCATCGACTGTCTGCTCATTTAACCCTTATGGCCCGTTTTAATATTACACACCCTCGTGTCGCTCCGTGCACACAATACGCTTTGAAAAATATTATACATTGATATGATTATCTACTTTGATTGAGTTAATTTTTTAACCAACATCAGTTCTAATGGTTAATATCAAATATTCATTACTTTTCTGAATTTTGACCCTTTAAATGCCGTGTTTTTATGTTTTGAGATGAAAATACACAAAAATGAGTAAATTAATAATAAATTAATAATAGATTAATATTAATTAAATTAATTATTAATTATTAATTAATTATTATTAAATTAAATATTAAATATTAAATTAATAATAAATAAATAAATAGACATGTAGACAAATAATAAAGTAAAAAAGTAAAATAAAGTAAAGTAGTAAAAAGTAAATTTTCTTTGTCACAGTCTGGGATATGGGTATGAATGTATCAGTTTAGTTCCCACTGTGTATTTTAGACTAATTGTAATTTCATGATTAATCAAGAATACACAATCTTGATAAAATTTATGCCCCATGCATGAACTCAGCTAAAATGATTAAAAATGAAGAATAAAAAGCGTGCAGAATGTGCCAAACAGTCCCTAAAGGTTAAATACGAAATATTGCCAAACAGACACTTTTGCTTTTTGCTCTGACACAAAACCTTTTTACTTCGTCTTGTCGGTCATTTCTCGTTATGTGATTAGTCAAATCTGATTCGGCTTCTCTGTGCTGCGACCCTGCTGCTGTACCGAGGAAACAGGTTCAGTTTATAACTGTATTGTCTCAGTTTTGATAAAAATGCCAGAGTTTAGGAGAAGAAGCAAGCCTAAACTCAGGCCTCCCTTTAAGGTGCAGCATCCTACGATGGTGGACAGAAAATCAGGAAATGACGCTCTTATGTCACGGCACAATGTGATGTTTCTACACGTGTTCTGACCCACGCACACACACACACACACACGCACACTGTGGGCTCTCTGACTCTTTTGTGTGACTCCTACTCGTGGCCTTGAACAACGTCTCTGCTCGCGTTTGTTCTCTTTCTTCCCATCTGTCAGTGGCTTACATGAAGCTGTCGTTGCTCGAGTGTCAGTGGCACTGTTTGCTCTTTGTAGAGGAGTCAGACCGACTCTCTGTAGCAACAGAGTGAATGGAAGAACGGCACCACTGTCACTTTTTGGCCTTCGCTGCCCCGCCATCTGCGGCGCTACAGGGCGCTGACAGCCTTCGACTGCATATGTTCTGTGACGGTGCATGTGCGGCGAGGAAATATGCTCGAAAATATCCCCACACCTGTCGAGTGAGGACGTGCACACGAGCGGCAGCGTGACTCAGTGTCACAAACAGTTATCGCGGTCATTCACCCTCCGACAGACTGGTGGAGAGCTAATGGTGTTAAAACGCCTCCTTGTTTGTTAATTTAGTGCGGTATGGATGTGTTTGCGCTTGAATAGTCTGCTGCAGATATGATAGATTCAGCGACTTGACTGTATTGACCCACACACACTCAAATATTTACCCTGCTCTCCTCCAATCTGAGGACGCAGCCCCCGGCTGTTTGCCGCTGGGCTGGAGGAGCGGGAGCGATGAGAGGATGAGCTGAGATCAGGTGCACTCTTAAAGAATGACTCATTGATGGAAGGAGGAGGAGGAGGAGGAGGAGGAGGAGGAGGAGGAGGGCGAGGAAGGCACGATCACACGGGCTCGAGCTCTGGGCGACTGCGGTTGAGAATGGCTGACGCGTTCCAGCTGATTTTTGCTTTTGGATCACCTGCCAGAGTGTGTGGGAATCTACTCTGAGAGGAGTCACAGCCGCTGTTTTTCTCATTTGGACGAAAAAGTGAGATCAGAATTGTAAAATATACTATATATTCTTTTTTGGCGTGTGCCACTGAAGAGCTACAGGTCTGGTGATTTGTACCTCAGCTCTCAAAACTGTACAGTTTCTTAAATTGCAGCGTTTTCAACCACACTCTGAGGGTGTAATCCATGAAAATGACTCTTGCCTCAGCCTGCAGGGCTGTTCACAACCCTCCAGTCTGCTCAGCTTTTCAAACACTTAATGTTTTATCCAGCTGTCAGCTCCTCTATAAAATACCAAAATTCTCATGTCTTTTAAATTCAATCACTGGTCAGCAAACATCGATTTTGCATCAAATTAAACCTAAATGCAGAACCTTCGACTCACTTCTGGGTTAAAAACTCGCTCGTCATCAGCATCCACTCAAAGCAGCAGCAGTGAGCACACCCAAACTTTGTAGTCCCGTCAGTTAACAATAGTAATCCAGAGTTGAAATCTGAGTTGAAATCTTCTGGATGAGAGCTCGTTAGCTAAATAAAGGAGGCTGCGTAAGGTTTCATTGTGAAAATGACGGTTAGGCAGAGGTAAAAAAAAAAAAAAAAGAAAAACATTGTGATGTGTTCAAATGTAACATCAAGAAAAAGAAAATCTAGCTTTTGGCGAGAAACTTGAATTATACAGTTGTTTTTGTGAGTTTTTTGTTTTCTCAGCGATATAAAAAGGATAATAGAGGTGGAATTACAACCCGTTTAATGTCCGATCATGAGCTCTAATCATCTTATAAGGCAAAAAGTAAACTGTTATTGATATTGATACCATTATTGAGACTGCTTAATGATCTGAGTCTTTATCGATACCAATATAGATACTTTTCTATTATTTGGTGTAAAGACGAGGCAACATTTATGTTTTTAAAGTATATTTTGATGTAAATATTTACTTTGAAGACTGCGACAGGCTCTGTCGGGCGCATCAACGGACGCAGCCCGTCCATTTTTACACATCCAGCTGAGTCAAACCAGCGGCGTAACATACTGCTGTGAAGGGTGGCTTTTGTTGTCAGAATCTTGTGCCGAAATCACTGACAAAACAACGGTATTTTACGACTTTTTAAAGAATTTGGGCTGGATATTCCCACATTGAAGCTGCAGTGTGAAAAGGCCGTCTGATGTAATGACTCTCTCCTTAAAAAGTCTGCATTTCAAACATCTTTAGATGATCCTGATTGGTTTGAGTCAGAGCGTTTCATATCAGTTAACAGTGACGACGGAGCGATCAAACGGAGCAGGTGGACGCTGCTGAGAATGTGCTTTTTATGATCAGTAAACACAGAAAGACTAGCTGCTCACCTGTGGAGTAATCTGTTTTATTTTGTTTCTCACTCGCAGCGTGTGAAACAAGCAAAAAGCTGTATATTTAGCCGTGTTTTGTAGAAGGAAACCTTTTTAAATCTACAGGGAGCAAGCTTTTCATGCTAAATATACACCTCAGATGGAGCATCGCTAAAAAGTGATTGAGGGCATGACAGTATGTTTTAGTCTGCTGCATTTGTAAAGACAGGCTGATGCTGAGAGAGGAGGAGGAGGAGGAGGAGGAGGAGGAGGAGGAAGGGTGTGTCAGTGTTACAGAGGACAGTGATGAAATTTGAGGTTTAGTGAGGAGAGAGGAGAGCTGAAATGTGCTGGAGTCAGTGGGGTTTTTACACACTGGTATTAACTGCGTACACAAATGCACACACACGCACACACACACACACACACACACACTCAGCCATAACAGCAGCGCTCAGCAGTTTTCCCAGGCCTTTTATGAAAGCTCTGTGTTCACCTCTGCCAAAGCATCTGACCGAGCCAGCTCACTGTACACACACACACACACACACACACACACACACATTGGATTATTATTATTAAGTTCAGCTCTGCCATTTTCTAATTCGCAATAAAAATAAAGTGACTTGCACTTGTTGTCTGAAAAACATCCTAAAATCCAAGGACCTAAAAAGATCTGAGAAAAATCCTAAAATCCTAGAAATGTCCTAGATTCCTATAACATATCATATTCCTATCATAGAAACTTCCCAAAGATCTTGAAACGTCCTAAAGTCTTAGAAGAGACCTAAAATCCTGGAAACTTCCGAAAATCTTAGAAATGTCCAAAAGGCAAAATGTAGTCAAATGTAAAAGAATCCCAGAAACATCCTAAAATCCTAAAACCGTGTCATGGGGCCCTGCTGTCCCTGCTGTAAAGCAGTCTGGTGGAGTCGTGCTCCCTGTCGGGGTCAAGTAAACATACAGAGAACTGAGAGACAGGACCTTCTTCACAACTCTGTTTTGTAAACAAACACACACACACACACACACACACACACACACACACACACACACACACACACGGAGTCCATATGGTAGCCCAGACAGCATCACAGTGTTTTGTTGAGCTCTCAGTGACGCCTGGCTGCCATATGTGTGTGTTTGCAGAAGCCGTGGATGTGTGTGTTTGTAGTCTGATATGTGGGGCTAAAGCTCGGCCCGGCCGTGCCCACTGCGCCACACTGTTTACACACCACGACGACGAGCCAACATAAGTAATTGTATCCAAATAGCGTCCAGCTATACTCTCATTTCTGGATGAAAGTGTTGACGCCTGCAGCTCTTAAACTTATGCGAAGGCCCACGCTCCGTACGCTCCGCACACTGTGACCTTCAAGGTTCTGCGTAATTATGCACATTTAAACAGAAACTCATTCTTACATCCTCACATTCACACACTCACACTGTGACATTACTTAACACAAATTATATATAAACCTGCAGGGGAATACAAGGAATCCACGCAGTCTCTCCCTCTAATCACTCCATCTTTCTTGCATTATGGTAAATACCATAATAAATGATGTAATTATGATGTAGACATTGAAATGAAAGTGAGAGTTTTCTCCTGCTGTCGATGAAAGCAGCAGATAACCAGCGGCAGAGTTGTCCAGGCAGCCGGAGATCAAAGTGGGTTCATCTTAAGCTGCTGAGGAAACACAGAAATAACGAACTTCTCGACATCCCAATTTTTAAAAAAAAATGCCTGAAACAATCAATTCATATTTATATCATATTTAGAATTTAAAACTAAATATACCCTGAAAGTATAAAAAAAAAAAGTCATGGAAGTTTGTCTCACAGACCTGTATAATAGCACATGATGTTTTCAAGGACTGCCTGAAATATGGAAACCCAATGATGATTTTGTTTTTGCAGTTCTGGGCTGTGATAAATGGTGTTATTTTTTTTTGTCATTTTATCATTACAGAAAACAGGCCTGTGGATTTAGGCGTGTTTTTCTTTAAAAATCACCCAAAATATAAAAAAACTCCCCAAAAATTATAAAGAAAAAAAAAAATCACAAACACATTTCTGGCAATTTAAAAAAAAAAATCTCCAAGTAGTCCAAGCTGCATGTTTATACCAGGTGTAAACAGGCTCTTGCTGTCGTGTGTGTCGCAGGTGGGTGTGTTTTGACATTTTGTTTCACCCAGAGCGTCTCGTGCTGTCAGAAAATCTTCAGTGTGTGTTTGGCCTGTGGCAGACGAGCCGACACCTTTCTGTCACCAGCTCCTCATTTTAACACCTGGAAGATACTGTGAACACTACACCTGTGTGTGTGTGTGTGTGTGTGTGTGTGTGTGTGTGTGTGTGTGACCGCGGCAGGTACAGGGCTTTCTTTAGGTCAACAGATGGGACGTCACATTAACACCATTACAGTATGGGTTTGAGTCCCACTGGGTGAACTGGAAATATCCACAGTGTGTAAGGAGGTTGAACAGTGTGTGCTGTAGCAGTGTGATGTGTGTGTGATGCAGCAGTGTGATGTAGTAGTGAAATGTGTGTGTGATGTGTGATGTGTAGCAGTGAAATGAGTGTGTGTGATGAGGAGTGGCAGCAGCTGCCTGACTTGTCCTTCCAGTTAATGAAATCCAGTGCAGGTTCATCAACTCTCATTAACATTTCAAAGCTCTGTCCTAAGATCCTTGGACACCAGAAATAACCCGGAAAAGTCAAAAAATTCCCAAATAGTAATTTCCAGGCCTGGAAAAGTTTTGGAAACCTAAATATACCCTGAAAGTTGCAAAAAAGTCATGAGAGTTTGTTGCTCAAACCAATATTATAACACCTGATCATTTCAAAATGTGGAAATCCAAAGACTATTTATGTTTTTGGAGTTTCTGGCTGTAATAAATGGTGTAATTTTTCACCAAATCTTAAAAAACAAAACAAAACAAACAAACAAACAAAAAATAGCCCACAAAAAAGGCCCAATGTTTCATGATAAAATCCCAGAGAAAAAAAATCTCCTAAAATTTTTCCTTAAAGTATGCCAAACTTTTTTTTAAAGAAAAAAAGGTTCAAATAAATGTAAAAAAAATAGACACAACAAAACAAAAAAACTCTAATACCTTAAAAAAAATCACCAAAATAATTTCTTTAAAAAAATCACCAAAAGTTTCTTCTTTAAAAATTGTTTAAAAAACGGTAAAGCTGCCTCTGAAAGCTTTCTGAAATAAAAACAAAATACAGCCGTTTAAAGTTGTATGCCACTCTCTCCTGTGCTTAACACATAATTTGACATGCCTCTCCCTTTTTGCACCACCACCTCCCCTCTCATAAATAATGAACAGCCCCTTAGTTATATTTAAATATTCACCTCTGATACAGACATTTACAGACACTTTATTGCGTTCGGCCAAGTTGATCTTATGTACAAATAAAAGTGTGTTTGTCATTTTCAGATTCGCTCATTAAACAGCAGTTTTTGAAAACCTGCGGTTAAAGTGAGCAGTGTTTTTAGTGGACAGAAAAGCCTAAAACTGAGGAACAGATCCGTGTTCAGTGAGAGTGAAAAAGGAAACACTTTCTGAATGAACGTTCCTCTTGAACTCTTCATATGGCCGTTGAGCTGTGTGTGTACAGTCATCCGAGCGCCCGCCCGTGTCCCCCTGACTAAGTGTTGACACCACCGGACGCCATCTACTCTTCATCACTCGGCAGCCTCAGAGAGGACGCAGAGCGGTCCTGTTTGTGTGCATGCGTCCCCGAGTGAAATCATGTGTGTGTAAGTCGGTGTCACCCTGTTTATGCAAGGCGTGTGTGATCTCTTAGTTTGTATCAGTGTGTGTGAGGGGGTGTGTGACCCCGTGGTGTGTATGTGGGCTAATCTTAGCTTTAGCGCTGGCTTTAGCCAACGATGAGGATTAAGAGACATAAGCACACGACGAGTGCTGCTGGACGGAGCTCAGTAGTGACAACAAACCACACGCAGACAAGGAGAGCCCCTTTCAGAAATACGGACAAACTTATTTCAGCCAAACCAGAAACCTGAAAGACACTTTAAAACAGTTATATGAGTTCAGATGTTGGAGTTATGTCACATTATATTTCCAAAACATCTGAATTTATTTCTGTGGCAGGTAGATTCTCCTGTTGATGCTGACTGTGGTATTGTTAAACAGCTCTTGGGCCATTTTATGGTGTTTTTTTAGGTCGTTTCTAAGATGGAATGATTGATATGTTTTGTATTAGAAGTTTTATTCATGATATTATAGTTACATTCCTGCTTAATTCTGATTTTGTAGCAAATTTTGTGTTTTTTTTTAATGTTTCTAGTCTGTAAAACATTTTTTCTTGCTGTCATAATGGCTGGCATTGTTTTTGCTTTGTGTGTGTGTGTGTGTGTGCGCGATCATGGCAAAATGTGGGTGTGGTGGCACCTTTTGTAACGGGAACTACCACAGACGTCGTTTTGATCGCGAAGGCAGATATTATATGAAGGGGTCGACCGATGCTGTTTTTTCAGGGCCGATACTGATACTGATTATTAGTAGTTAATGAGACACATAACAAATATTTTGAACCGGTTTTGCATTTACGTTGAGAATGAAAATCTTTCTGTTAATATTGAGAATCTGACGTTTTTGTGGGTCCGTGAATGCAGCGCAGAAGGCGGAGTTCTTTTTGTGTCCTCATGAGAGGAGATATTTGCTGATTTTTGTAAGTGAAAGAGTTTTGCGCTCGGCAGAATGAACGGTTTAGTTTCACTATTAATGCACCTGATGTTCTGCTGCACGTCTCTGCCTCTGCTGCGTTATAAATAACCCAAAGTTATAAATATTTTAACACCACTTGACTATGGTAGGGCAAAAAAGATTATGGCCGCCCTCTGAATGGTATTTGCAAGTCGCACTGGTGCTCCATGGTCGCAAAATGTGACTAAATAGTTGTGATTGGAGCTCTGCAAAAGCCCTGCTCTGTGTGTGTGTCTGTTAGAGGTGGACATAGTAGAGAACCAATGCCAGCGGCTTATAAAAACAACGTAACAATTTATACTTGGTGTTTGCAATATATTCATTTTATATGTTGCACATGGAGCAAGCCTTGATACCTCAAGTATATTTAATATTTCCCCTACTTGAAATGAATTGAATTAAACGTCAGTGAAGAGCTGAAAACATGAGATGTGCTGTACGAAGAGGTGACCGTAACCTTCCTCACCTCAGACATGAAACAAACACTTTCATCATGTTTTCTTTATCATGTTTTTTTAAACTGTTTGAGCTTTGACTGGAGCTGTTTCAGTGTCCTCATGTCGTCCTCTTCTGCGGTGGTTTAATGTCACCAGCTTAAAAAATCATTTTCACCAACAGAATCTTAACATTCATATGACAGAAGTGTTTTATCCACTTCTGTCATTGCATTATGCATTATCCCTCATTTTTTTTGCTATATTTTATGGAAATTTGGTCCAAATCTGCGCTACATTTGGATGAAAATGTGGATAATGTGGCTTTTTCTTATTAAATATTGGCTAAATAAACAAAAATATACTTACTCCGTTCACAAATGGATGCCCAGAAGGTGTGATATAAACATTATCCATTTACAATTGACCTGCTATTCGCACAAACTAGTTTAGCTCGTCGCTGTCGGCAGTATCACAGATGCAGCACAACAACAGTGTCATTTTCTCACCATCCTCGCTGTCATTAAAATATTTTCTGCAAAACGCAGAGCACTTAGTGAAGCCTCTCCGCCGTCATGCAGCACAGTTCATGATTAATGACACAGTGGAAACAAAAGTGCTATCCACAAAAAATAAACGGCAGCTTCCAGTGATCCACGTTAGCGCGAGCATCCGTCCACACCGGCTCTGAAAGCAGGAGACAAAATAATCATTCATTTCAGATGAGCGCCGAGAGACGAGCGGAGACATTTAGTAGACAAAGCAAAAAAAAAGACAGATGGCAAGTTCAGACTCCCAGCCAACGACAAGTGGAGCTCTTGCCAGGAAAACCAAAAGCTAAACGGACAGTCCAAAGTAGAAATATGGTGTTCAAACAGGAACTACTGAGCCAAAGAGATGATGTCACTTCACGCTGATGATAAACTTTAATTAAAATGTGACAAACACCATAACGCAGGCTTCAAAGGATTCTGCTGAAAGTGGCAGAGTTGAAAATCAGTCGATCTTTATTTGTATATCACCTTTCTTCAGGTGCGCTTTAAACTGCTTTACAGGTGACTGACGCGCTGATAAAACTGCACAAATACAAACAGTGGAACTATATGAGGTTTATGGACACAAAACAGAGACACGATAGAGTGAAATTAAAATAAATTTAGTTTGTTCTTGATGGGTCTCCATGATATGCATAAGAAAAATCTGCAGTGTCATTCATTCATTCGATTAATGAGTAAATATTAAGGTGTGCAGTTTACCTATAAAGATCACGTCTTTATGCTTTAAAAGGTTCACTGCTTACTAACATTGAATAGCCGTATCTACAGAATAAAGGCATGAATTAGTTACTCCAAACGTGAATATTTTTAACGTCCACAATGTGTGAATACTGGGTTTGAATTTTATATTTGTTATTAGAAAATGCAATAGTGAAAATTAAGAATTATCACGAAATATTTGAAATATTCAGGTTTATCACACTTTTATTGCAGCACACCTTTCAAAATTTTCGTTTTTTTAAAGTAGAAGATTATTATTAATATTATTGCTAAAGATACTGTGTAGGTATAAACATAAACTCTTAGCAAGATATATCACTTGTGTTGTCTAAGAAAGTGTGCAAAAAAACAATAACAGGCTTTAGCATCATAATTTAGTATATTATACTGTGCAGTGAGGACAGTATGCAGGTTTGTGTGCATGGACTTTGCAAAAGTATTTCTGATTGTGTGTGTGTGTATGTGTGTGGTTTTTGTGGTATGAAAATGATTTTAACAATTTTCTGGTCAAAAATGAATTTCATCAAATTTTAAGTTGAGAAAAGATCATTAAGGATGTTTACTATGATGTTAAAAAATAGTGGCGTCATTTTCGTCCCCTAATACAACACAAGGGTTAACTCTTTTGTAACTGCAGTTCATTTAATACTTTTTTATTTATTTTAAAGCCATATCGCGCAGCCCTTCGTGTATGTGAACAGAGCTCAGCAGCGGGCCGGCTCCAGGATGTTAGCCTGTGTTCGCTCTCATGCTTCAGCCTCCTACATTACATAGATTGCAGAGTGGGGGTGATCACCGACAGAGTAAACGTCCTCTTCTGCTTTCATCCTCTCTGCATGCTGAGCGCTGAGCTCATCATCTCGTCATTACCGCCCCGCCCTTTGACCCGACTGGGCGAGCGAGTGGGCTCATGGTCGCTCTGCAGCTTTCAGACACACAGATGCTGAGATGAGAAAGGTAAAGGTTGGAGCTTTTCCCTCCAAGGTCCTGCTGAGACGGCCGGAGGCTTCGGGCTGTTTATAGCTTCGAGTGACTTGTTAGTTCGTTTGGGGGCTTTAACCGCAGAGCACTCAGGATCAGAGACGGCCTTTACAAGCACACAGGAACCCATTGTGGGCCACAGAAAGGCTTTGCTCCGAGCTTTCTGCTGAGTATTGAGTTCCTCTCCTCTGACACACACACACACACACACACACGCACGCACGCACGCACGCACGCACACACACACACACACACACACACACACACACACACACACACAGCCTCTCTCAGGCTGCCAGACAATTGACTGTGTGGCATAGATTTAGTGTATTCAGCGTGGAGGGCTGTTTGGGGCCCGGGCCCTGGAGAAGCATCGCTGGCATGTAGATCAATGCGGACTTGCACAAGAAATCAGATACAGCCCTCTGCTGTGTGGCTTTGCCTCTGACTGTGGGGAGGAGATCAGTAATCGTCGGACGTGAACATGTTGAGGTTAGGCCGTGTGTGTCAGGACGTGGATTCACCTCAGAGCTGGAAGAAAAGCACGACGAGTGAGCAAGAAATGACCACGAGTGAGGAGGGCAGGTGGTGTTTAAGGGCAGACATGTTGAAGGGGGTAAATGAGGCCTGTCAGCGTGTCTGTGTTTTCTGTGGAGCCGAGTCCGTGCACAGACGAGACACGTAAACTTGACCCCTCGCGGCCTTTGTCCTCTGATGTGGAGGCTTTTTTTTTTTTTTTTTTTTAGAATTTTATTTAGGTTTTTAGATATATACAAAATACAAAAACAACACACAATAAAAAGAAAAGAGAATGAGACACAGAGTCCCTACCCCCAACCCGAACAAAAGGCCAGTATGTACAGAATATAATACATTAAACATCATATATTGTACATGCATACTTAGATAGACAGTGCAGGTATTACCCAATGCTAATGCCACAAAAAATCCAGCAAAGGCAGGTAGCCACAGGAAACCAGATTCAACTGCCAGGACCAACAACAAATAAGCAGAAACACACTTAATGTCTGATGTGGAGGCTTGAATCTGCAGCGTGTGTTTACCCTTCATGCCTTTTCTTTCCATCTCCACAAGGTTAACCTGCGTTTCTGCAGGTCCAGGGTTCATATGGTCATTAAAAAAAAAGTTGAAAAAGGAATGGAATTTGGAAAAAACAATTTCCAGGTCTGAAAAAGTTTTGGAAAACTAAATATACCATGAAAAATAATCAAAAATTGTTGAAGAAAAAAATTGCCAAGATTTTTGAGAGAAAGATTTATGTTTATTTTTTAGAAAAACACGTTGTTTTAAAAATCCCCCAAACATTTTGAAAAAAATTACCTATTTTTTAAAAAAATCACCCCAAATCACAGTTGTATTCTTTAAAAAAAAAATCCCCAAAAATTAAAAAAAGAAAAGAAGCCTAAAAGTATTCAAGAAAACACGTTGTCTTAAAAATCTCCAAAAACATTTAAAGTAAAAAAGGCAATATCTTTCTTTATCACCAAAATCTTTAAAGAAATTTGAATTGCCAAATTTTTTTCTTCAAAAATTGCTAAAATAAAAAATAAAAAATTAAGTAAACGTTCCCTCTTAAACCGCAGCGTTTTCTTTAAAAAACAGTAGTGAAATAAAGACAAAACACGGCCATTTAAAGTTTTACGCCCCTCCCCTAAAGCCAAAATAAAGGGATTCAAAAGTTATTTGACATGCCTCCCCCTTTTTGCCCCCCCCCCTCCCCCCCCATCAATAAGGAACAGTCCCTAAGTTTAAATATTCAGTTCTAATCCTGTTGAATAAATTACTGTCAATATAACATACATTTTAAAAAGCTGTTATATAGTGATGAAAAAGAACTGATGAGAAATTATCGAGGGATGTTTCAGAGAATGTATGGTCTTGAAAATTTGCCCCAAAGTCCTGGAAAAGTCCTGGAAATGTCTTGGTAAAACTGTGTATGCACCGTGTCGGTCACTGAGCTTGAAAACATCTCCTCTGCTTTCCTTTAATTTGCTTTCGCTCCATCCCTCTCTCCGTCTGTCACTGTTTATTTCTTCTTTTCTGTGCTGTCTTTCTCTGCTGGGCCTTCAGGCCACTGAACCTCTCCTCTTTGGTGGAAGCGAACCGAACGGCAGCTCGGTTTCTTTTGAAGACTTGGCAGAAAGCGGCAGCCTGGCTTCTCGCTCTTTGGCAGGGGCGGCTGAGTCCCGGAGAACTTGTGGAGCTGGCAGAGAGCTGCGCTCAGGAAAGGCTGATGCTGCTCCGAGTGTAATGATAATAGGGATGACTCAAGCTGAAGCCCAAAACGGAGCCAAAGCTTTCATTCTCCTGAAATACTGAAGCCATTATTTAGGTTAGGGCCCGGCTCAGTGTTCAGAAAGAGCGAGACTGATTCTCTGGTAAACTGAACTTTTCCATCCACAAAATGCAGCGAGAAAAAAACCACTTATAGTTTGATTGTTTTTGTGGCTCAGAGTAATGTGAGCGTCCTGGAAACAAGAGTCATCACAGATTTTTTTTTTAGGAATGTGGTTTAATGTGACCTCCTCTGCAACTCGATCAGATGTGAAATATCCAACCGCTCTGCCAGATGTTTTTGTGGTTTGCTGTTTGCACAAAGACTCTGCATGTAACACACACACACATACCTATTATAAGTCGAATTGAGCTCGATAAAGTGCCGCTGTGTACGTTAGCTGATAACTAAAAACGGCAGCACAGAAATGCCAAACATGTTTGAGGTCATTAGACACGCTGTTAACCCTCAGGGCTCCACTTTAATATTACACACACTGGTATTACTAAAAAAATATTATACATTAGTATTATTTTCTACTTTTATTGAGTTGATTTTTTTTAATCAACATTCGTACTAATCAGAAATATGAAACATTAATTAATTTTCAGAATTTTAACCTTTTAAATGCCAGGGTTTTGTCATGATGCCACTTCATATAAAAATATTAAAATAAAAACCCTGAAAAATGAATTATTTTCAACATACAACATGCAAAATAGATTTTTTCACAGTCTGGGATATGTCAGTGATCAGCAGCTACATTGACTGTGACAGGTCACCTAGTGGAAATAGCATGTATTTCCTCCATATGCCAAATATGGTCAAAATGACCTCATCAGGTGGAAAATAGTCAAAATGACAAATTCAGAGTCAAAAGCCCAGAATGACACCCAGAAATAATACAAGTCCTGTTTTTCTGCTCTGATGGCATTTTTTGTTTGAATGTAACTATTTAGTTTCCACAGTGTATTTTAGACTTATTGTAGGAGCTGAGCTGCAAATTCACTGATTACACTCAAATACACAATCTGGACTACATTTATGCCGTATGCATGAACACAGACAAAATTATAAAAAAATGAAGAATGAAAAGCCTCTGCTCCTCCAGTCAATATGTTGAAGTATATTTGGACAATGTGTTGCTGTTACTATATAAAAAAAGAGAAAGATAATAAATGTAATGCTACAGTAAACTGGAGATGGAGTGGGTTGAAGGAAGAAAGAAAGTATAAAAGAGGGATTAACAGATAACCACAGGAGGCTGATTAAGAAACATTAGAGAAAACGCTTTACAGTGCATGTATTCGTGTGCAGAGCAATTTAAAAAAACGGTATCTTGTGACTGTATATGGTCTCTGTTTCACTAATATACAACATGTCAGATTACAGTACATCACTGTGACACTCTAATGTGACATCTGTTAGCAATGCTGCTTTTTTCTGTTCCAGAGAGAGTTCCTCCTGTTCAACACCTCCTCACAGCCCCGATAATAAGATCCACGTCTGCTGTCGGCTTTTTAAGAGTGAAGATGTGTTTTACAGACATAAAACAAGTCTGTCTCTGCAGTAGGAAGATGCAAATATTCTTGAAATTGGTGTTCATTTCTTGGATTTTAAGATGTTTCTTGGACTTTAGGACATATCTAAGGTTTTAGAAGGTTTCGAGGATTTCAGGACATTTCTAGTATTTCAGGAGGTTTACAGGATTTTAAGAAATTTTGAGGATTTTGGGAGGTTTCTAGGAATTTTGGATGTTTCTCAGATGTTAGGCTGTTTCTTGGATTTAGGACATGTGTCTGATTTTCGTACATTTCTAGGATTTTAGGACAATAGCGTGTTAGCTAGGACTTCTGTCGGAGGGGGTGTTGTATCCTCCACTGGCTTTGATTTTTTATTAACAAGCTCTATTTTGATGCTGTTTTATGCACTCTGGCACTTAATGAGTACACTAAAAGAACAAAAACAATTCCCAGTGTGAATCACTTTATTTTTAGCGTGAATTACAAGATGTTTGGGGGCCACCTGGCACTCTATTTGGGACCAGATTAGGCCCGCGTCAGTTGAGTATCACTGATACACCAGCGGCATTGTTTTGATGCAAAGCAGCTTGAAAATCAGCGGCGTATCCCTTTTAACGTGTCTTTACAAGATGTCTCTGTCCAGGTTTTTCTCTGCTTTTTATTTCAGGCTTTAGGTTTTTCTTTAAGTCTCATCCATTGCTGTCAGTCTCAAGATTGATTTTTCTTTCAGTCTTCATCTTCCCCCCAAAAAAAGATCCAAAGAACGACACCTGAAAGTATAAAGCAATGGAAAAAGGAGGATACAGAGAGGTCTGCTCATGTCTTTAACCAACCTTTCACTAGCGTGTTAATGTGTGTGGGTCTGCAGCATGTAGGCATATTTTGGCCTCCGTTTTCTTGCCGTCCTTTCGTGTCTCCTTGTTTTTGTCTTTCGGGCAGAGCAGAGAATTAGAAGTTCAGGACAGCGACTATCGCTTAGAACAGTGATTACTGACCAGTGAAAGGGTCCCCATGGCCCGATGAATCACACACACAAATCTCTGGCAGCGCAGCGGAAGTTCGGGAGCGGTGTTACGTAAGCCGGCTTACAACTGAAGTGTGTGTGAAATTTGAGGAGACAGGGAGGAAACCTCTCGCTCGCCCCCCCTCCCTCCTTGACCGAGCTTTAAGAGACAGGACTGCGAGGCTTTGTGGGAGGATTAATGGTACACATGTGCTCATTTACATGTCTCTGTAAACATACTGACGTGTGTAGGTGCGTCTGCGTGTGCACGGGCGCGTTGTTGCGTGCAGAATCTCAGCTCAGTGGGCTCATTAACTTTTATAGACTGCAGCCCGAGCTGGGAGGAAATGGCCGAGCCAATATGCTGACCACTGTGCAGATTCCCTTTACAGAGGACACAACGTACACACAAACACACGCACACACACACACACTCTCCATCCAGGACGACGTGATTAATCGCTCCGGAGAACAACATCGGACTCTTCATCAGTGAAAAGACAAATTCATGGTTGTTTTGTTGGTAGGAATCCAGCTGCTTTTCTGTTGCACTTACCTCGCCCCTTTCATTATTTAAATGCACTGCAGTGTTAATCAAAAGTTTGATTGATTTCATTGATCTCTGCGTGCCGACGCTCTGTAGTGAGAGCTGTGTTGAGCGCGGGGCGAGGATGCCAGGGGTTTTCAGTTTCCGCTGCTTATTCCCGACCATCCTGATGGTTTGTGGTCAGCTGAGTGCATCTGAGCGGCAGAGGCTGTCGGCTGTGGGCGGATTCCCATGAGAGGAGCTTCATTCAGGCTTTCGGGAGGTCTGGCTGCTCTGCGACGTCCCTCAGAAAGGCATATTTCTGCTCTGTGTTTGAGGCTGCGGTGCTGACCGCTGTTTGAATATAGAGCAGACGAACACAGGACACAGTGTTCAGTTCTGTCCCACATGTGAACCCAGAATATGAGCTGCTTCACCGGTGACCTCATGCAGCAGCGACCACACAGATGATTTTAAAAGCTGTGTTTTTGGTTTTTACCATGGAGAGGAAAGCTTGTTGCTGGTGCTGGCCACAGCTGCAGCCGGTGCTGAGGCATTAGGTTTTCGAGTTTTCTGTCCCCATTTTTGTGAAGGCGATGGCTCCAAAAGTCCGTAAGGGAATTTCTTAAAATTTGGCTCAAAGGTCCCCTTGGACTTGAGAATGAACTGATTAGATTTTGGTGGTCATACGTACCTTTGGCTTTGTCCATCTTATTCTTGTGAACGTAACATCTCAAGGTGGCCTTAAGGGATTTTTTTTTTTTTTTTTTTTTCAAATTTGGCACAAATGTCCACTTGGAGTAAAGAATAAACTAGTTAGATTTTGGTGGTCATAGGTCAAAGGTCATTGTGACATCATCTCTCACTCTGGTGAATGAGATATCTCAGGAATGCCTTGAGGGATTTCTTTTTAAAAATTTGGCACAAACATCCACTTTAAGTTAAGAATAAACTATTTATTTAAAATGTGCATGCTCAAAGTTCAAGGTCACTGTGACCCCATCTGTGGCACTCTTGTGAATATGGTAATTTTGTCAAATTTGGCACAAACATCAACTTGGACTAAAGAATAAACTGGTTAGATTTTGGTGGTCATAGGTCACAGCGATCTTGCATCCGTCTCATTTTCATGAACTAGATCTCTTTAGAACGCCTTGAGAAAATTTCTTCAAATTTGGCACAAACATCCACTTGGACTCAAGAATGAACTGATTCGAATTTGGTCATCGATGGTCAAAGGTCAAGGTCACAGTAATCCCTTTTGCTGCATTCTTGTAAATGCAATATCTCAAGAACGCCTTTACATAATTTCCTTAAATTTGGCACAAATGTCCACTTGCACATAAGAATGAACTGAACAGAATTTGGTGGCAAAAGCTCAATAAAAAAAATCCATATTTTTGTCTGTGGTTATTGTAGAGATGCATGTGATGTTTTCATAGTCATGGATCTAAACTGTAACTGCAACTTGACTGTTTCATGAGGCATACAATAATGTAATTCTGTTTGTTTATTTATTCATTTTTTATTTTTTTTGCAACTGAGTGATTGTGATTTGAACTGTGATGACAGCTTTATAGCCCTCTTGAGCTGTTTATTATTGGCATAATTTATTCTTTCCCTCCCCCTTCGCTTTTGATGCAAAACTAGTCTGCACTGGGAATCGAGCCCGAGAGCTCCCAAATTAGACCAAATGAAAACGGCAAAGCAGATAATCAGGCCTTCTGTTTATAATTTCACAGCGCTTTATTAATGAGAAAATCCTATGTTGCATCGGCACAGTTGATTACAAAAAAAAAATAATAATGGGATCACTTTAATTCTTTGCTCTTAAAAGTGATATGTGTAACAGTTTAAAGTCCCATTATATATAAGTGATGATCCTGATTAGTTTTAATTAGTGTGATTACCATAAACAGACGAGAACAAAGTAAAGACAACAGCTTTTAGCTCTGGGTTTATCTCTGATTTGTTCCTGCTACTGTTGTTAAGATTAAGAGCACGTTTCCTCTCTTTCCTGTAATTAAGATGCTTCTTCTTCAGCTGAGCGTTGTCTGTTTTTCTCCACTAAAGAGGGTAAATATTTTAGGAATAATATTGTCATTACTGGTACAATCTGCCATATGGAAATCTCTGAAACTTCTGCTCTGTTTGCACTGGATTTACGCTGCTGAACTCATTTATACGAAAAATTACTGAGTGGATTCTGCATAAAATTCAACTGGGTAAATTCATGTCCTGACCGGGACGCTGCTGGGTTGTTTGGTGATTTAGTGGCCACTCTGTAATACAACTTCCAGTGTGATATTTTCACTTCTGTCATATCCTATCCCACTACTGTGATTCGCTTTAAATATTAAAGAAAATGACTATTTTTCATATTAGAACTGCATGTTTATATAGAAATTTTAAGGATATTCAAGCAGTGTAAGCAGAAATAACAACCACAACAGTTTTGCACTTTTTGAGAAAAGCGTGAAATTTCTAACATAGTGAAGAGACTTTTTCAGTTTACATATGGCCACAAAGTCACTTAATCATCATCAATAATCGTCATTATTAATACAGTACTGAAATAGATTATCATCAGGGGTCTTTTCTGTTAATTCACTGGTATTATTATCTCTTACTATTATCTATTAGGCTTTTGCACGGCATGAGAATTCTTCGTGAATATTTCATTTTAAATTATATCAGCTTGAATGTGTATGACTGAAACCTATCTAATATTTTTTACATGAAATGCTTTGCTGTTTTATTTTCTGTTTTTATGCTCATAAGGCATGTCTTTTACATATTTTTTGTCTTTTATGGTGAAACTGAAGGCTAATTTCCACATCTGTGGACAATGAAGTTTGCATGAATTCGTAATTTTGTAGATTTGTGAGTTCGGAATAAATGGCAGAATAAAAATAAGTAGATAAAACTCGATTTCAAACCGGCCTCAGAGGTTACTTCAGGTCATGCTGTCGTGTAAATATCCGTGTCAGCGTCCTCTCTCAGCGCTAATCCCGAGTATATTTATATTTCACAGAGGGACTGTGGTTTTGTTCTTAATGCATTATGAGGTAAAGTAATTTGTACCTGGCTGTGTGTGTTGGCTGCGCGCACACACACACACACACACACACACACACACACACACACACACACAGGAGTCTTCAGTGGATGCTCGATTATAGCGGCTGCAGGCTACAAACACAAACATGTTGTGTTCTCCCGGGGAGCCTGCCTTTAAATGCTTTCCTTAATGGGCCCCCTCTGATCCGGCAGTCGGCCCCGCAGCTTATCAATGATTTAGCAGTGGGATGATGTCATCGACCTAATGGTCCATCAGCTTCATTAATGTTGCATCAGATCTCAGATACGCACAGACGCAGCAGGATCATGACATCAGGCCGAGACGTTTTGTCAGGGGCTTAACTGTAAATCATTTTGGAGGTCATGTGGATGTTTTTTAACTCATACAAAACAAAACTGCGTTTTTTAATTTTTGTCAAACCAAAAATTATCTGCAATAGTTAAATGAAAACTGGGGTCGATACCAGACTCCATTGAGAAAAACGATCATTTTACTCGAGTGAACGGCGGAGCTGCTGATCTACCGCTGCCTCCATCAGGAAGATAGTCAGATATAGTAACACTGGCACTGAGGTTAATTTATTTTTTTAAGGTGGTTAAAATATGTTTTGCTTTGGCCCCGTCCACAGCAGGACAACACTTCTGTGTGGGTGTTGTGGGACTGTACTCTATTTATCAGATGAGGGCGGTGGCTGAGGTATGACTTTTTAAAATAAAATAAATATATAATACTACCTTTTTAAAGTTGTATGTCCCTCACCTAAGCCAAAATTAAAAACACATGTCCTTCCTCAGTGCTTAAAAAAAAAAAAAGCCTGACCTGTTGTGCAGCACTCCTTAAATCCTGACTGACGCGTTGACATGAGGGAATATCTCGACTTCCAGTCGATTGATCTGGATGTGCTAGTCCAATTTTGAGAAATTTCGATTTAGTCTGATTACATTTCAAAAGTCCAGTTTTAGTCGGACTAAAACAACATTTCCACTTTTTCGAACATCATGTAAGCGTACTGAGTGATTGTTCTGCATCTTTCCGTCCCAAAGGCGTCCCAGGGAAGATTTCTTTTCCCAGCTTACATTCTGCTGCCTACAGAGAAAACCAGCCGGTACCGATGTTCAGGCGACAGGAATACCTTTGAAAATACTGATATTTGATACCGTCATCAGTCCTTGCATCCCTGACAGTAACTGTGGGAACGGTTTGGCTTTGAGCATAGTATTTCCGTCTCCTTTTCTTTACAATAAATCAAAGCGATAGTGATGTTTTGTTGCGGCTTTGTGTTGTTTTGTTCTGAGAGTAAAGCAAAAGCAAAAGCAGAGAGTAATATCTCCCACCTTGGCTCTGTGCCTCCTCACAGATTCCTGCTCTCGGTCTGCCCTGTTGCTTTTGGAGGATTTGAGGAAATCTAACATTAATTATTTTCAGTATACTGTAATGAAAAGGCGTTCGTCACTGAGCTGATTGGGTTCCTACTCAAAGTTAGGCAACAAATCAGCCAGTTAATCCAGAGAGTGCCTCCTCTCCTCTCCTCTCTGTCTGCAGACCGTCCCCAAACAGCATCCGGCAGCACTTCTCACACTTGGCCCGCGACCCAAAACACTCAGGGGATTGAACAGGAGGGTTTTGTTTCCTCTGACTTTTCTTTTTTTGTGCTTTATTCCGTTTTCTTCTCGCCAACAACTCCTCCCCGTTCATTTCCAGCGTCTTCGTCTGCCCATTTTTCCACCTCACTGTTAAACCTCCCGCCCGCCCCCGACGTGTGTTTTTCATCAGAAAAAATGGGCTAAAATCCCAGAAATGTTTTAAAATCCTGGAAATTTCTTTAGATCCTAGAAAAATCCTGAAATCGTAGAAGTGTCCTAAAATCCTAGAAACACCCTAAAATCCCAGAAACATGTATTGAGCTGCTGCGGCTGGCCCCTGTCTCCCAGCTGTAAATCATACAGTCAGAATCAGATTTATTGCCGAGTTACACAAAATTGCAAAAATAAAGAATTGCCTTTAAAAGTAAAAGACAAGAAAAGATCAAAGAAAGTTTTGCGACAATCAAGAAACAAATAAATAAAATTTGAATGAAAATTTTTTTGTGCAGGAATGCAACACATTGCCCGAGAAATGTGCAAAAAATAGAATTTTATATTATCAATGAGATGATAATCCAAAAGATGGTGTTCGTTGTGACAGATCAGTTGCATTATTAGAAGCCAGATTAAAAATCCAAAGACATTTAAAAAACATCAAACAGCAGAGCATTCACAAATCTGTTAAAATTATACAAATCCATTCAGACGGGAGTTTGCCGTTAATTCAGGCTGAATAAATGTGACGTGACTGAACGAATCATCTCGTCAGATCGGAGCGCGGTGTCGGGGCGGAGGGACGAGGGCCAGAGACGGACGTCTCTTTCCGCTCAGCCACCTGGGAAGCTGCTGCGCACTCGTTCACCCGCAGCTGCGTGGGAGCAGGCGGGAAAGGCCCTCAGTGCACGACTCTGAGCTGTCACTCTTCATGTCTTCCCCTCCTCCTCATCAACTGACAACTGTAAAAGCACACACACATCAGCACAGACACAAACATCAGGGCTTTTATTTTTATTTATTTATGGTTTTGTGCGGCGGTTCAGCTCCTTTATCAGCTGTCAAAAATGACTAATAGATGTGCAGTAAACATAGAGAAGAGGAAGCAGTGAAATCTTACCTCTGCAGCATGCTTAAGACACGACATTTTATTTATTTTTATCCGTTTATTTCTAAGTTACGAGAATCCCAAAGGTGCTCGGTGACAGCGTGAAACCTCCCAGGGGTTTTTGTCTCACTAGGCAGCTTCCATTAACCCTCAAAAACTGCGCTAACTGAAACTGCAAATATAAAAAACACGGCTGACGGAAGCACGTCAGTTTAGAAATAACAAGCACACACACAAGTGCATAAGCACGTATTTAAAAACACGAGACTGTAACCAATTAAAGCACTAAAATAAGAGGACTCGTTCAAACCTGAGGAAATGGGACCGTAAGGGAGGAAACTCATTCATGTCATTTTACCTGCACTTTGTCATTTCTTCTTCAGATGCTGATTGTCTTCTTCCCACGTTTTTGAAAGAAGTAAAGAAAAGTTCTGATTTTAGGACTCATGACTTCCGTCTCTGTTGGTTTCGCTCTGATGTTTCATGATGGTCGTTCTCATGACTTCATCCATACGTTCTGTAGTATCTTCAGGTAGTACTCTTTGTGTTTGTTAGTAATATAAGTACTATATATTATCCGACTCGTGTATTCGTCTGCGGGTGGCCTCGTGGCTTCAGCCCTCACCTGAGAGGAGCAGGTGGGGCGGCGGGGGACGAGGGGAGTTGAACAGGAGGGTAAAGAGGAGTCTGAGCACAGTGGGACTTCCTGTCACAACTGATCACTCTCACCCACCTCCTCCTCCTCCTCCTCCTCCTCCTCTCCCCCTCTCCTCCTCCTCCTCCTCCTCCTCCTCTCCTCCTCTCTCCCTCTCCTCCTCTCCCCCTCTCCTCCTCTCCCCCTCTCCTCCTCTCTCCTCCTCTCCTCCTCTCCTCCTCTCTCCCCCTCGCTCTGCTGCTGTCCTCCTTTCCTCCCCCGTGTCTTCGTCTCTGGGTCAGGGACCAGGTGATGTGTGCACTCTCATGTGCACATCTTTGGTGGATCAGTGAGCCCTCTGATCTAAAAAAAAAAAAACAACAACAAAATGAACCAAAAAAAAAACCCAGATTGAAATCCGGTTGTTTAAAGGTGATTTAGAGTATTTCTTACCGGATATTAAACATTTTTAAATCAGGGATGCTTGGGGGCCACTTTTGCATGAGGCCAGGGGCCAGTGCCATACATGTTTCTAGGATTTTAGGACTTTTTTTTTTTTTTTAGGACATTTATGTATTTATTTTATTTTATTTCATAATTTATTTTATTTTATATTTTATTTAATTATATATTTATATTATTTTTATTTTATTTTATTTTATTTTATTTAGCACATTTGTAGGATTTTAGGACTTTTATAGGATTTAAGGATATTTCTTGGATTTTGAGAGGTTTCTTGGAATTTAGGACATTTCTTGGAATTAGCACATATTAAGGATTTCAGGATGCTTTAAGGACAATTCTAGGATGGTCAGACATTTCTAGAATTTTTGGACATTTCTAGGATTTAAGGTCATTTCTAGGAGTTTAGCATGT
Source organism: Plectropomus leopardus (assembly GCF_008729295.1). Lineage (NCBI taxonomy): Eukaryota > Metazoa > Chordata > Actinopteri > Perciformes > Serranidae > Plectropomus > Plectropomus leopardus. The sequence goes on along the minus strand of NC_056472.1, from coordinate 33,326,679 downwards.
TTGTAGGATTTTGGGAGGTTCCTCAGATATTGGGACTTTTCTCAGATTTTTGGACATTTCTTGAAATTCAGGACATTTCTAGGATATAAGGATGCTTCAAGGATTGCAGGAAACTTCTAGGATTTGAGCACGTTTATAGGATTTTATAAGGTTTGGATCTTTGGATTTTAGGGTTTTTCTCAGATTTTAGGACATTTCTTAGAAATTAGGGTGTCTTCTGGGATTTTAAGACATTAGGGGCGTAGCAGTTGTATTGTAAATGGATCCTGTGTGTTGATGCTTGCGCCCTCAGTTGTTATGATGCAGCTCTCCGTCTTGTTTTTCTCCTAATTGTGAGCGTTTGTTGCTGCTTTGGCCTCGCTCCACAGGCCAGCACAGCTCCGGCCTCAGTGGGCGGCAGACAGGACCAGACCACTTTAGGCCTCACTAGGAGAAAGGCTTTCCGTTCAGAATTACAAGAGTCAGTTCAGCGGTTGTTTTTCTGAATTTCTCCTGCAGCACGGAGCTCAGTCAGGGTGGTTGAAGGGCTGGAGACGTGGGCGGCGAGGTGGAGTTCAATGTGGACTCTTTTCTCTTCCATCAGCTGTCTTCTCTGTTTCGCTCTGCGTCTGCTCCTCTGTTTCTCTGGGTAATTGTTAGACAGGTTATTAGCAGTTAAGGCAGAGCTGATGCCTAAAACCTCCTGTGTGTGTGTGTGTGTGTGTGTGTGTGTGTGTGTTTGTGTGTGTGTGTGTGTGTGTGTGTGTGTGTGTGTGTGTGTGTGTGTGTGTGTGTGTGTGTGTGTGTGTGTAAAGAGGCGAGGTGAGAGGATGAGAGGAAGTGTGTGAGCCTCTTCTCTGAATGTCTCTGCTCTGTAGATAACATCTTGACTTCTGTTGCCTCTGCAAAGCCGTCTCATTTGCGGGAAAACAACCGCGCAACGAATCGTCTTATACACTCTAGAAAGTAATTCAGGGGATTCATCACCACCGCCCAATTAACCCTTTGAAACCTGAAGCATGGCGCCTTTCACGATATTTAAACCTTTGAACCCCAAGTGATTTCTTTTAAAAACATGGGAAAAAAGGCAATGAGCAGCTGTTCCATAGATTGCTAGAAGGTAGATGATTTAGAAAATTATGTGAAAAAAAAAAAAAAAAATTCTCACCGAATGATTGTAATTTTTTAGCACTTTTCCCGAGTCTTTAGGGCTTTTTTTGTTGCAAATTGTCACGTAACTTTTTTTTTTATAAACAATTTCTCGATAAAAAATACAAGTTTTTTTTTTAGTGTTGATGGGAGCAGAAACGCTGAGATATAGAAGCAGAAACAAGAAGTATCTTTTACACTATAATGTGAAAACACTCTGTTAAAAGTAAAATTCATGCATTTAAAATGTATGCTTTTAAGTAAAAACTAAAAAATACAACCTATTTTTTTTTTACTACAGACAGGAGCCAGAAACACTGATGTAAAAGCAGAGGAGCAGTTCCTCTCTGCTCTTTGAGAGTGTGTGTGTGTGTGTGTGTGTGTGTGTGTGTGTGTGTGTGTGTGTGTCAGCGTGATGACTCACACTGAATCCTAAAACATGTTTCCCCCCCCCCCCCCGCCTTATTTCATCTGCCACTCTCTGTGATCCCACATTAACACATCAGAGCCCAGAGGTTTCATAAACTCCTGCATCTCAATCCACCGCAGGGATCTCGGCTCTTTGAAAAATGCAATACAAAAAAAATCTGTCTAAATCAAATAGAGGTGAGCGGCGTGGGAATTAATGAGCATAAACTCTGGTTTTGATTGGCAGCCGATGATGACAATTACATCATCGGTTTAAATCATTCGTCAATGTTCAGAGAAGTTCCTCGAGCAGGGTTCCCACAGTCGTGGAAAACCCAATAAAGGCACTAGATTTCAAATTCAATACCTCTCCCTATGGAGGACTGAAACTGACAAAATCCCAAATAGATAAAATGTGTCAATACATAAATGAAATTGTCAAAAATGACAATATTTATTTAATTTCCCATTAAATTTTCCTTTTTACATATTTATTTATTCATTTTTAAATTTGTTTATTTGTGTAATTATTTTTTTGCATTTATTTATATAGTGAAGAATATAAAATGGTAAAATTAAATAAATAGGGAGATTTATACACAATGTGAAAAATAATACATTAATAAATAAGCAAAAATTTTTGAAAATGAATACATTTATAAATAAGATTGAAAATTAAATGGGAAAATGAGTAAATTGGTAAGTAAAATGGAAAATTAAACGTGACATTAAATAAATATTGGCATTTTCATGTATTTATTGCCACATTTATTTATTTTATTCACATTTAAGACACTAGAGTCACAAAAATTTGACCTGCTGCACCTCCACTTTATACTGCAGTCGTCTTGACCTATAACAATAAATTATAATTTATACGTTAATTTATATTTTGTACTAATCATCTGAATCTGCAAATACATAAAGCTGGCTGATAAGTTTTTTTGAAGTAAAATAGTCCAATATTTTCCTATGAGATGCAGTGGAGTAGAAGTATAAAGCTGCATAGGTTGGAAATACTCGAGTTAACTGCAAGTTCCCAAAATTTGTACTTGATTAAATGAAGTTCGTTTCATTCCACGACTGCCAGACTGACTGACGATTTACACACTTCTTAACCAACGACACAAAAATGAAATGAAATAAAAAACACCCAGAGCATCACAAAATGTGGATGTGGTGAATATTTATGACTTTGCTGCCGTGCTCCATTAATAGCATTAACATAACATTAATCTGGGCTTGAAATATTAAAGCAGTCTTTGATCGCAGACCCTCGACTGTAGAAGTGAACGTCTTGGCCTCTCGCCTCAAACAGGGTTTATCTGTCTAAGCCCGGTGGCCGAATCCCGCTACTCCTGCTCCTCCTGCTCCTCCTGCTCCTCCTGCTCCTCCTGCTCCTCCTGCACATCAAAGTGCATCTTACGCCCCGACTCGCTCCTCTGTGAGGTTTTAGGGAAAGCCTGTCAGCTCTGCTGCAGTGTGTGTGTGTGTGTGTGTGTGTGTGTGTGTGTGTGTGTGTGTGTGTGTGTGTGTGTGTGTGTGTGTGTGTGTGTGTGTGTGTGTGTGTGTGTGTGTGTGTGTGTGTGTGGACTGTCACTGAGCAGTGCAGGTGCTGGCATGTCCAGGCTTCTGCCTAATCCCCATGGGAGCGTAAATAAGCTGCCGAGCTCTTCCTCCTTACATAACCACTCTGCCACAGAGAGGAGGGAGTGATGACGGCATGGATACAGAGACGGGAGCAGGGGGAGGAGGCCACTGATGGAGGAGCAGAAAGAAAGCTGCAGGAGAAGGGAGGAGATAGGAATATACCGTAGAGCAGTGACCCTCAACTAATGGCCAGCGGGCAAAATCAGGCCCCCAATAGGGTGCCGGGCGGACCCGAAACCACTCTCTAATTCACAACAAAAATGAAGTGATTCACACTGGGAACTGTTTTTTGTACTTTGAGGTGTCAGAGAGCATAAAACAGCATCAAATAGAGCTTGTTTATCAAAAAAAGTGCCAGTGGAGGATCCCCCACACCCCCAACAGAGGTCCTAGCTAAGACCCTAATGTCCTAAAATCCTTGAATCGTCCCAAAATCCTTGAAATGTTCTGAAATCCTAGAGATGCCCTAAAACCCAAGATATTTCCTAAAATCCTGGAAACATCCTCAAATCGTAGAAAAGTCTATTTCCCTAAATTTCTAGAAATTTCCTAAAATCTTAGAAGCGTCCCAAAATCCTAGCAATGTCCTGAAATCCTAGAAACATCTGAAAACCTGAGATTTGTCCTAAAGTCCTAGAAATGTCCTAAAGACCTAGAAAAGTTCTAAAATCCTAAAGATGTTTTAAGATCCATGAATCGTTCTAAAATCCTAGAAATGTCCTGAAACATCCTTACATTGTAAAAATTTGCTAAAATCCATGTGATGCCCTGAAAGCCTAGAAATTTTCTAAAATTCTAGAACCATTCTTCCATAGTAGAAACATCAGGAAATCAAAGCCACATCCTAAATTCCCATAAACATCCCAAATTCCTAGAAACGTCCTAAAATCCTATAAACATCCCAAACTCCTAGAAATGTCCTAAAATCTTATCAACATCCTAAAGTCTTATGAATGCCCCAAAATATTAAAAAACGTCCTAAAATCCTATAAACACCCAAATGTCCTAGAAATGTTCTAAAATCCTAGAAATGTCCAAAAGTCCTAGAAAATTCTTTAGGTTTCAGAAACATCCTAAAATCCTATAAACATCCCAAACTCCTAGAAATGTCCTAAAATCCTATAAATGTCCCAAATTCCCAGAACTGTCCTAAAATCCTATAAACGTCCTAAAATCCTATAAACGTCCTAAAATCCTATAAACGTCCTAAAATCGTAGAAACGTATGGTTCGGCTGTGACTGGCCTCCTGTCTTGTAAAGCGAGCTGAGCGTCGCTGCTGCAGAGGAAGGTGTGAATGTGAAGGTGCAATTTCCTCTCTTACTTTCTGTCGGCCTGTCAGCTGTTGCTGATGAAAACATCGAATTATCTGTCCTTGTCCTTCTTGTGTCCTCACAGAGACACATTGGCTCTGACTTTTCTCTCTCTCGTCTGAGTCGAGGTTTTACTCTTTCAGTTGTTCTTTTCTCCTGGTTTCTCATTTTCTGCTCTTCTCGTGTCTGAACAGTCGAGCCTCTGGGCGGCTGGACGATGCTGGGAAATGTCAGACATTTAATTGAATTCGTGGCACTGCTGGATCCCCTTAAAGTGATCATTGGCAACACACACACACACACACAAACACACACACACACACACACACACACACACACACACACACACACACACAATCAGACACACCTCTGAAGGACTGCACTTGTTGTGATTTTAGTAGCTGTTACATCCTCACACACACACACACACACACACACACAGACATTACACTGTGTGTGTGTGTACGTGTGTGTGTGTGTGTGTGTGTGTACGTGTGTGTATGTGTGTGTGTGAGATTTATTAAGCTTCTTGTCTCACTCAGCTGCTCTCGCCCTGCAGAACTTTGCATCACTTTTAACCTAAAAGATCACCGCTCTCAGTTTAGTTCTGTCCATTTTCTTTACTCAGCATATTTTTATTTCGTTTGCACGACAGAATAACTAAAAGTTTTCCCGTTCAAACGGTTTGTTTACGTGCGCGTCAGTATCTGATTTTGATCTCCTTTGGGATGTGATGTTTATCGAACATGAAAAACGCTGGTTATTCGTTTCTCTTTGTACATCTAAGTTTCTGATTTGTCTTGATTCCTCAACATTTCGGCTACTTATTTTTTTTGTGAACGAAGAATATTCACAAAGATACGTATTTTGTGTCGTTATGCCGTATCGATACATGGGACAGCAAGTATTGATTTTTATTTAATTAATTATTGATATTCTAAATACAAATTAAACTTTTCGTAGCTCACTAGAATAATTAAATCAATTGCTTTTTCCATCCATTAGATACATTTTATTGCACTAAAAATGACTGAAGTGAGACTGAAAACTAACCTAATTAAATTAAATATGTTATTGCAATACTGGCATATCGCAAAACATTTGAAATCTTAATAATATTGTGCAAGATATATATGACATATAATAATTTTTTTTTATTCATGGCATATATGGAATTAGGAATTAGGATGGATGGATTATCTGTTTTTTTTCTCTCCCCCACATTTTTTCTCTGTCTCTGTCTCTGTCTCTGTCTCTCTCTCTCTTTTTCTGTCTCTGTCTGTCTCTCTGTTTCTCTCTGTCTCTGTCTCTGTCTCTGTCTCTGTCTCTGTCTTTGTCTCTCTCTGTCTCTGTCTCTGTCTCTCTCTCTCTTTTTCTGTCTCTGTCTGTCTCTCTGTTTCTCTCTGTCTCTGTCTCTGTCTCTGTCTCTGTCTCTGTCTTTGTCTCTCTGTCTCTGTCTCTGTCTCTGTTTCTGTCTCTGTCTCTGTCTCTCTGTCTCTATCTGTCTCTGTCTCTCTCTCTGTCACTGTCTCTCTGTCTTTCTCTTTGTCTCTCTCTCTCTCTCTCTCTCTCTCTCTCTCTCTCTCTCTCTCTCTGTCTCTGTCTCTCTGTCTCTCTGTCTCTGTCTCTCTGTCTCTGTCTCTGTCTCTGTCTCTGTCTCTCTGTCTCTGTCTCTCTGTCTCTGGTGATATGAGGTCAAAAGTTTTTTCCAGTTTTGCTGATAATCACATTAGTGAAGTGACATTAGAGAAATGACTTTGGCAAAGTGATCATCTCCCGAAAAATGAAATGAAATCCTGCTGCAGTGTTTAATACTCACAGAGTGCAGCACACACACACACACACACACACACACACACACACACACACACACACACACACACACACACACACACACACACACACAAACACACACACACACACACACACACACACACACACACACACACACACACACACACACACACACACACACACACACACACACACACACACACACACACACACACACACACGCTTTTTACAAGCCTGGAGAGTGGCTGATCATCATAACAGACTTATGTTGTTGTGACCGAGTCATGACCCTTTCTAGATTACACACCAGTGACATAACAAACACACACACACACACACACACACACACACACACACACACACACACACACTGCAGGCCTCAGGTCAGGACATTGGACACAGCGTAACCCGACAAAGCCTGTTTTATAATCAACATTCGTACGTCTCAGTGTTACAGTGTGTGAGATACAGGTCAGAGATTTACATTATACATTTATTCTTTAACCCTTTGCAAGAAATGCGTAAAATAAAAAAAAAAAAAAACTACAAACCAACCAAGGAAACAACCTGAAAACAATAATAATAACAATAATAATTATTATAATAATTATTTTAACATAATTTCATATATACAATTTTTATTTTATTCCACAATATTTTTAATTGTATTTCCCATGCTGTAATATACAGCTTTTTACAGTCATATATAACACACACAATATATATAATTACTTAATTGATTATCATAATAAAGTACGAAAGAGAGAATGAAAGAAATATGAAAAACATCAAGTACAAAAAAAAGCACAAGCTCAGAAACTGCATGGTCCACAAAAACTTAATTCATCACCCAGCTTTATTTCATTTTTCCTTCAGCATTTGTCCCTTAAAAACAAAAAAAAAAAAAAAACATATTCAAATTTCTTACAATTTGTTGAATATATCTCACCAAGTTGCCAAAAGAAATCACACAAATTTGCTCAAAGTTCAAAGGTTAAAATACTCGTGAAAGGTGTCTGAAGCAGCACGAGGGAAACGTTGTTGTTCCAGGTTTCAAAGGGTTAAACACTGGAGGGAGCGCGTTCAGCTGGTCTGCATTAAACACAGGATGGACGGTCTCTGACTTGCACTGTCTGCGTTGTCTTTGCGGTTGTCTCTCGTCCTCTCGGGGGACAGGTGCGGCTGTGTGTGTTGCAGCGTTTGTTCGCTCTGTGGTTTGTTCAGAAAGTGCTGACTCAGGAGTTTTCATACTTTAGAGACTCGTTTCTGCGCCCATGAATGTACCGAGCTGCATTCGTATCAGCTGTTCTCTCTTTTTGCTGCAAATGTTGTCGTCTTTACCGTCCTTTATTTTTATCTGAGTGTCAGAAGGTGCGACAGCTGCGGAGTGAAGCGTGATGGAAGGTTTCCTGTCGGCAGCTGAATCAATGAGCGTCTCTAAATTAGTAAGAAACCAGAGAGAAAGAAAGGCAGAGCGCGGCTTTGCCAATCAGAGATGTCTGAAATCTGTCAATTCAGGGCTATTTAATAATTCCCCTCGAGCCAAAGCTGTCCGCTCAGGCTTCTGGGACTTAATGATGCTGAGATCAGTCGGTATCAGTCTCTTATCCCACGTTTGTCCACAGCGGGATATTGATACCTGCTATGAAATGTAATCTGGTGATTTCGGGGACTCGATGGCATTTCAGCCAGCACCATCTTTATGGCAGATTTTCCTCTTGACTGACATTTTTATTCATGACAAGCTTTTGGCAAAAAAAAAAAAAAAAAAAGGGGGTTAAATTCATTAAATGTTCTACATGGTTTTAATTCCACACGACAGCTGTTTCACAATTTAACATCTTTTGACTGCAGTACGCTGATATTCACCATTAGTCCCTACAGAACATACAAAATCATGTAAACTTTATTCAATTTGAAACAACTTTTGGATGCTACTCGGTAGTAGAGGATCCAGTTTTTTAAATTTTTTTAATTACGCCACAAACAGCAATATTAAAACTGTTATTACAACTTTTTCTTTAGAATGACAGAAGACGCAGACGGTATAAACAGTTAAATAAGGTGAAACATTCACACAATTAAAAATGATACAGTACATACTGAAGAATACACCTACATAATAATGCATAAATATAATAAAGGAAAAGGTTAGTAAATTAGAAAAAATACAAATAAAATAATAATGATGATGATGATAATGATAATAATAATAATAATAATAATAATAATAATAAATAATAATAATAATAGAAAGAAGGACACTATTTTTACTTTATCCCACATCCCACCCAGCCAGTCCAACAGGGTGCACTGCAGGTGATTTTGGATTCAGTAGGTTCATCTCGGGTTAACTTTTATCTGTGATAAAAAGGTACCCATAATTCTGTGTGAGTGTCCAGCTTCCTGTTTATTTTGTAAATCAGCTGCTCGCAGGAGGAGGTTTCTGATGAACCACGCAGAGTAGGTGGGATTATTCTGCCTCATTAGTCGATGATTTTTATTTCTGTAAGATTTTAATTGTTTTGGAATAACCAGATCTTTGAATTTAAGTGCTTTTAATTTGATAAAAAGTGGGTTTGTTGGTTCTCTGGAAGTGTTTTTGTTCTCTATTCTTTTTTTGAAGGATGAAGATGAAATTTGTGGTTGTTTTATATGTTTTTCCTCATGTTTGCACGCTGTAGGTCATATATGGGAGTGCAGAGGCAGAGCACAGGCTGTATACTGAGGTCTGTTTCAGAGGATCCATGATCCTTTGTTTCTGACACACGTGTGCGATGGAGAGTTTCTCTCGCCACGGGTCGGCTGCAGTCTGAGTGATGTCGTGGACTTTCGTGTGTTGTAAAAAACTGGTGACATTTACGGAATGAGACGCTGCGTGATTGATGCAGTGTGAAGTCGGGAAGGACTGCGGCCTGCAAATCACAGTTTACTACGGCAACACACACACAAAGATGCAGATAGACGGCGGGCGATGTAGGGCACCCTATCTTTTTGATGCTGTCGTAAATTCCCATCGGTTACCCCGACGTGGAATGCAGCACACACTCTCTCTCTCTCCTTTTCCCACATCCCTCTCACGGGGTCAGCCGCGGTGTCAACAGATTTAAGTTACCGCCGCAGCTCTTACCTGAGAGGTCGGCTGGAGTGCAGGGAGCAAAGGTCGGGGAGCTGTTGTGTGTGTGTGTGTGTGTGTGTTGTGTGTGTGTGTGTGTGTGTGTGTGTGTGTGTGTGTGTGTGTGTGTGTGTGTGTGTGTGTGTGTGTGTGTGTGTGTGTGTGTGTGTGTGTGTGTGTGTGGTCATTAAGTGCTTATTGCTGTGAACGGCGACACCAGAGGTCACACGTGTTTACTTTAAACACTGGAGACGATTATCTTTGCACCTCAGCTCAGTGCTCAACGTGGTCGACACACAGACGTGTCGACCAGACGCATTACATTTATTATCTTTCTCTTTTTTTATATAGTAACAGCAACACATTGTCCAAATATACTTCAACATATTGACTGGAGGAGCAGAGGCTTTTCATTCCTCATTTTTTAACAATTGTGTGTGTGTTCATGCATACAGCAAATATTTTGTCCAGATTGTGTATTTGAGTGTAATCAGTGAATTTGCAGCCCAGCTCCTACAATAAGTCTAAAATACACTGTGGAAACTAAATAGTTACATTCAGACTGTTCAGGTCCAAAAATGCTCCATTGAAACCCATTCAAACTGACATTTTTGATCCCACAGCCATCAGAGCAGAAAAACAGGACTTGTATTATTTCTGGGTGTCATTCTGGGCTTTTGACTTGAAATTTGTCATTTTGACTATTTTCCACCTGATGAGGTCATTTTGACCATATTTGGCATATGGAGGAAATACATGTTATTTCCACTAGGTGACCTGTCACAGTCAATGTAGCTGCTGATCACTGACATATCCCAGACTGTGGTCATCAAAAAAATGAAAAATACATTAAAATAATTAAATTGTTAATTAATAAAATACTGAATAAAAAGATAAATACAATAAAATAAAAAATCTACTTGGCATGTAGTATGTTGAAAATAATTCATTGATATGTGTTTTTCATCTGCAAATTTAGTGGCTTTGATTTTTATGATTACAACTTATTTTGATTAAAAATTAACTAATTGAAAGAAGAAAATAATTTCTAATAATATTTTTTAAAGCTTAATTTTGAAATGCGCATTTTGTGCACAGAGTGATACATGTGTGTAATATTAAAGTGGACCCTGAGAGTTAAAGTCACTGTATGTCCCAACAGAAGACCAGAGCACCTAATATTTCTGCAGACGGAGCAACAAGTTAGCTGAGCGAGATGCCCGGCCAGGTAACGGTGCTCTCTTTGTTGACTCCATTTTTTCTCCAACATCCAAAATATTTCAACACCGCTGCTTTGTCTGGCAGAGAAGAGTGAATACTTAAGCTCCACTTATTTCTTTTGTCGCCGCTCTCCCAGAAGGAACAGCCAGAGCAGGAAGGATTAGTGAATGAGGAGAGGTGATCAGAAATGGGCCAAAAGTCTTATTATTACCGTCAGCAGAGCCGACAGCAATTACTGAAGAAGTGGCCACATCACAATGAATTAATTATAGAGCCAGCAGCACAGCTCATTCGTGACTGCCCTATTTAAAACTCCACAGGCTTGTCAGGTTTTGTTTTTCATGAAATATGAAATACACGTCATATAAAAAATCAATAATGGCATGTACGTGCACACAATCATTTTAACTTTTAACATAAACTCCTGCTTCTGGGCATACTGAGGCCTGGTAACCACAGGCTACATAATGATTTTTTAACACAGGAATGCACACTATAACTGTGCCAAACTGTGGCACAGGCATCCTGTCGAAAGGTTAGAGCAGTGATACTCAACGAACAGCCCACCCCAAACCATTCTCTAATCCACTGTGAAGATAACGTCATTCATACTGGGAGTTGTTTTTGTACTTTTAGTATCCATAAGGTACCAGAGTGCATAAAACAGTGTCAAAATAGACGTTCATCAAAAAGGTGCCAGTGGAGGATCCCCCACACCCCTTGCCAGAGGTCTTATTAAGCCCCTAATGTCCTAAAATACGAAAAGCGTCCTGAAATCCTAGAAACTTCATGAAATCGTAGAAATGTCCTAAAATCCTAAACATTCCCCGAAATCCCAGAAACTCATAGAAATCTTCTGGAATGCTAGAAATATAGTAAAATCTGAGAAATTAACTAAAATCTGAGAAACGTCCTAAAATCCTAGAAATGTCCTAAAAAATCTGAAATGTTCTAAAATCCTTGAAATGTCTTAAAATCCTAGAAGCATTTTGAAATAAGACAAAATCCTATAAATTTCCTCAAATCCTCCAAATGTGTTAAAACCCTAGGAACGTCCTAAAATCATTGAAATGTCCTAAAATTCTAGAAACATTATTAACTACTAAAAAATGTCTTAATATTGTAGAAACATCCTAAAATCTGAGGAGTTTTGTCAAATCCTAGAATTGTCCTAAAATCCAAGAAATGTCCTAAAATCCTGGGAACATGTACGGTGCCGCTGCAGGTGGCCCCTGGCCTCCTGTCATTTCGCGACAGTGGCCCCTAAGCTGAGCAGTGTCCCTGCTCGAAAAGCAGCGCGACACAGACGATACATTACAAGATCAGCAACATGTTGTGACCTTGAGAAGCCCATTTTGTGTAATTACTGTAAGATAATGAGATAATAAATCATAATCTCAAGAAGGAAAGGGCTTTAAGTCAACATCTTGATATAATGAGATCAACACAGTTTGGAGTAACCTTGGTCAGCGCGGCCTCCATAATTCACTGACGAGTCGAGTCTGGTGTAGTTCATAAATCCATGTAAATGATCCGGAGCCGTCGGAGGTAAATGCCGTAATAAAGCTGATAATGGAGGTGCTGGGGTGTGTGTAATGTTACTCTCAGTTTGGATAAACTGGAAAATACTGCGGTAAAACGCGGGGTAGGAAAAATGGAAGAGGCGTGTTTGCACAAATGGGACTCGCCCTGCTTCTCCACCGCCACTTCTCTCTCTTCCTGTCGGTGTTTCTGTCTCCCTCTCTCTCAGCCTCTTCCTGTTATTTTAGAGTTTGGCTGAAGTGCAGGAATCATCAGAACGGCCCGTGTGCAGCTGACTTCTATTCACGGCTCTAATGGCTGCCGCTGTGTGCAGCTGAGGCCCATTCACAGCCAGAATGGCTCCTCCACGTACCGTCCATTTCTTCCAACACGCCCAGTTCCGCCACTCGAGCCGTCTGCGGTTCAAAGCGGTTTCTTCCCTCCTCGGTCACGCTCTCGCTCCGTCTGCCTCCCTCCACCTCCCTCCCTCTGCCTCCCTCCAGCTCCCTCCACCTCCCTCCACCTCCCTCCACCTCCCTCCCTCTGCCTCCCTCCACCTCCCTCCACCTCCTCTCTCCTGACAGATTTCCAAAGTTAATCTTTCATACTTTGGAGTATCGCTGGGCCTGATGTGTGCGGAGGATCGATTGTGCCCCTTAAAACCTTTTTGTTGAGGCTCACCCAGGCTGCTACACACACACACACACACACACACACACACACACACACACACACACACACACACACAGTGCTTTGTGATGGGCAACATAGACATGGTGTTAAGTCTTGCAATATGAACCTGGTTGTGTTGTGTTGTAGACGACCAAAACCCCGAATTTAAAAAAAATGTAGAAACAGTTTTGCACGATTGCGAATTTCTGAACCCCTGGTTTACTGGTTTGGGGTGGGGCGCCTGCACTGGACGAGGCTGGTCTCTCCTATTACCAACCAAGAAAGAAAACATAGATAATTGCCCATTCATTTTCTATGTACAGTATTCATCTAGTCCTTATTTATTTATTTATTTATTTATTTACTCACTTACTTATGTTCTTACTTACCTACTTACCTATCAACCTACCCACCCACTTAACCACCTACACACCTACCTACTCACCTTCATACCTACTTGCCTACCTACCTACCTACTTGTGTAAGAACTCTAATCTCTGTGTAATTTTAGGGTTAATGTAAACCCGCCCACTCACTGTCACATGATTGATTTATATTTAAGAACTTTTTTTTGAAGATCTTTTCAGTAAATTGAAGAATTGCTCGGCTGTGGACATCAGATCACATCGTCATATCAAAAACAAAGTCTTTGACTTGTCTTTTTAAATATCCAGCTATTCTCCTCATTTCTTTTAGACTTAAACTTTTTTACCTCCGTGTTTTTTCTTTTTAACCTTTTATCTTCTTGGCGTCCTCGAGTCCTTACTCCAGGCTCAGCGTTTTTTCTTCATCGGTGGCCGTCTCGTCCACCTGTCCTCTGTTTGTCCCTCTCCTCCGGGGCCTCTTGTCCGTCGTTGTACAGAGTGCAGCCTCGAGCAAGGCCTGACATTTGCCGCGCTGCGAAGGCGGGGTCAGAGGTGGAGAGGGTGGACTGCAGCGTGGAGGGAGATAACGCGGCGGCGGAGAACTCGGCTGCATTCCTAATGAGCGCTCTCCGACCCGAAGTACCTGCTGCAGCAAAGTCTGGGCCGAAACACACTCCTGCAGGAGTCTGACTTTAATTTCAGATAGACTTTTCATTTGGCTCTAAGTGCCGACTTCCTCAAATTGACAGATTCATTGTTTGCACGGCGGTATCTTTCAGGAGGAATGGTAGATTTCCCCGCGGAGCTCGGCTCCTCGCGGTCCAACGGGCTTTAGAGAAAGCTGCAGAAAAGCTCTCTTTTTGTCACTTTGTCCTTTTTTTCCTGTCACGTTGTACAGAGTTAAACGGGGCCTGTTATGCCTTTACTCAGTTTTCTGTAACATATTTGATGTTACTTCATCAGATGTTCATATTAACCCTTTGAGATCTGACAACATCACTGTTCCTGTGCCACTTCTTGTGCCTTTCACAAGTATTTAAACTGCTGAACCGTGAGCAAATTGGTGCAGTTTCTTTAAAAAAACATTTTAAAAAAGGCAACAAGCAACTATGAAGGAAAATTCCCACAAATGGCAAGAAATTGGTAGATTTAGAGAAATATTTTTTAAAAGTTAAGGGGAAATGTCTAGGGGACAAAGAAAGAAGCTTGAAAAAAAAAACAACAATAATTATCAGAATGGAATATTTTAAATTTTAAGTAATTTTTAAGCTTTTTTCCATGTTATTTCCTTAGCTATTTTTTTTATCTTGTTAGCTTTATTTATTTATTTATTTATCAATTACTGATTTTCAGGTGATTTTCTTGTACTTTTAACTAAATTTTTGGGGTCATTTTGGGTCATTGGCTCCGTTCGTTGCTCATTGCCTTCTTACCGTGTCACCTGTGCTCACAGGTGACTTACGATCAATAGGATCCATCGCTGAGCACAACCTGGCCAGAGCAGATTTGGATGGTTTAAGTGTTTGGTGCATCTGGAGTTGACTTAACTTAGATTTTTTTCTGACCAGAAAATTAAGGGAAAATAAGAGAAATTTAAGAGTGTTGCTGCATGAGGCCCAAGTGATTTCTGTGGTTTAAAGCAGAGGAGGCTGTATTTGTTTTCAGCGTATTTACCTCAAGAACCAAACAGTGGATGAATGAATGGACTGAAGGAAAAAACAGATGGATTTAGAGAGTTAATGAGAGAGTTAATGTGGGGTGTACCCGCTCACTCTCTGTGTGTGTGTGTGTGTGTGTGTGTGTGTGTGTGTGTGTGTGTGTGTGTGTGTGTGTGTGTGTGTGTTTGTGTGTGTGTTTGTGTGTGTGTGCGCGTGCGTGTGTGTGTGTGTGTGTGTGTTTTGGATAATTGCACTCAGAAGCAGCCTGTAAACTAAATGCCTATCATGTGACGGTGAACTGGGGACACAGGAATGTTACTGCTCACTGAACTGGTGACCCACTGGCCTGTTTGTTTCCCTGTGTGTGTGTGTGTGTGTGTGTGTGTGCTACATGCATGCATACAGCATAGAAACACTGCAGAAGCCCCACGGTCACAGCGACAGTTTACTTAGCAACACTTCCCATAGTGTTCATTTCAGTCTGAGTTTGACCTATGTTTATACCACATGTGCGTGTGTGTGTACGAGTGTTTGTGTGTCTGTCTGTCTGTCTGTCTGTCTGTCTGTGTGTGTGTGTGTGTGTGTGTGTGTGTGTGTGTCTTGCATGCTCGGGCACGGTGCCGTCCTACCAAACCCTTGTGACGCTAAGCAGCTTTAGCTTGATCACCATCTGTTCAACCGGTCTGTGTTTGTGCACAAAGACTGCCTCACACACTCAGACACACTAACTGTAGACACACACACACACACACACACACACACACACACACACACACACTTGAGCAGCGCCGCTGGTGTTGAAAACCCCGGCCGGCTGGTGTTGTGCTGCCTGCTGCAGCCAGGGGTGGTGTTTGTGTGGAGCTGTGAAATGGGTGCTTTCACATCAGTGCTGAGGTTGTGCTGAGTGTAATTTGCTGTGGGACGGGTAATTCACAGAAGGCTGCAGGTAGTGTGTGTGTGTGTGTGTGTGTGTGTGTGTGTGTGTGTGTGTGTGTGTCGGAGGGTTGCTGTGTCTCCCTGCTAGTTAAAAGCTGCTCTGCTGATGAACCCAGTTAGCTGCTGTGTTTCCCAGTTCACCCACAGGACAGGGGAGAATGAAAGACGTTTTTATTCACTCCACTTCACAGGCACTAAGAAACTGTTATTTCTGAGTATCAGTTTGATCTGGGTCATCTTGACTTATGCGATCATCAGAGATACGTCGTAACCACGGTAACAGACAGCAGAATTTTTTTGTCTTTGTGCTGCTGTCGAGAGCTGGGTATCATTATTCAACAGTTTTGGTGCTCATCAGAAAGAAGTCTGGAACATCAAGTACTGAAATGTGGCATTGAATCTCTAAAAATTTACAAAATTCCTACATCATTCATGTTAACTTATTCCATGATAAGTCCAGATTTAAATCAGAAATATGATAATTTAGAGGTCTGCTTGAGTTAAAGATGGAGCTCAACATTTGAGAAATGGCAAAAAATATAATATTTGAAAGAAAATGTGATCATCCCTCACAGTTTCTGCAGTTTCATATCAAAAAAGCACCATGGATCCCGCTCTGATTTATTTAAGTAAAACAATGCATTAAAAGTATTGTTATAAGCTACTGACTTTTCAGATTTCATTGTAAAAGTACTTTAATTTAAATTCCTTATAACTGTATTTAATAAATACTATATAACAGTAGTGAATTCAACTTTATTATATGACAGAGGCGACAATATTTTAGTAGTTAACATTAGTTTCTTGATAATTTAGATGATAAATCAATATTTGGTGTTTGGTGTATCACTACAATACTGCACACAAAACACACAAAATATTGTGGTACTATACTGTGTGGGTTTTTTAAGCACTTTTTTGTATGTAATTTCTTTTTTTTTTAATTTATTCTTTTACTTTAGTTAATTTTTAGGTAATTTTTGCTAATTTTTGGGGTAATTTCTTCAAATATTGCTCATTGCCTTTGTCAGACATTAAGACTTTTCTACCTTATTGCTGTAAAATTCAAGTGTAGAGACACAAAACTTCATAAATTTCACGCCCATCAGTACCTGAATCTGATATGACAAAACATAACATAAGATTGTGGAGGTCAGTGGTGCATTTTTTAGGCTGCCACACATTTATTTTGTATTTGCAACATTGATTATTTAGATAATAAAATATCAATACTGCCACACTCAAACTATACTGCATTGATTTTTCAAGCAGTTTTTTCAGGTAATTTTTTTTTTTTTTTTTTTTTTTAACTTAAGTTAAGTTAAAAGGAATTAAGATTTGTATACCTTATTGCTGTAAAACTTATTGCTGAGTGTAGAGACACAATTTCACCCCCGTCAGTACCAGAATCCAATCTGACGAGCATTGTGGAGGTCAAATTTAGTTAAGTTAAAGTTTGGCAGCAAAACCTGATAGAAATCAGTGTATTTTCTGCTGCTGTGGCTCACCTCTCTCTGGCAGAATAAATAACAGCCGCGCTTTGTGCATTATCAAAGTATCGCTTCAATATCAGCACAGAAACTTAGATATGAGAACAGTATAGAAAGTATCAGCTATAAAGAATGTCAAACACACACACTCACACACACACACACTCACACACACACACACACACACACACACACACACACACACACACACAGGTAATGATGATCTCACAGCCTCATCGTCCACATCATTAAACTTTGTCGTCAGCGTCCACAAATAATGTCCCGACAGCCGAGTGGGGAGCTAAAGTGTGCGTCCCCACATTTAAATCTGTCACATTACAGCCCCTGACCTGTCCAGGATGTTTTCCCATCTTCACCCCAGTGCATGCTGGGATAGCTTCCAGGACCGAGCAGGTATAGACAGTAGATGGGTGGGATTACGTGGCTGCTGCCAGCGTGTTTTTTTCTTTCTTACACAAGATTCATCACTTCATTTATCTGCTGCAACGTCCTCCTCCCTGTTGCTAAACCTCATCTAAACACACACACACACACACACACGTGGACACACATTATTCGTCCGTGTGCGCAGGTTAGTTGAAGCCCATTACCCCGGGGCAGTGAGTGCAGTTGTAGCCGGCGGCTTTATTTAGGCGGTGTGCTCCTGCTGTACTGCACTGTAGCCCTGACCTGCCGGCTGGTTAATTCTAACCCGCAGCCCTGGAGAGGTACACCTCTGTTTATCCCATCGACTGAATGAGATGATACACTCACTCCACAGGAGGGATGATTCAATTTGTGAACCCCGGCGACCTCGGCAATGAGAAGCAAAGTGCAGCCTTGGCTCCTCTGCATGCGGCGATACGCTGCTGCTCGCAGTGTTGTGCAGGAAACGAGCGTAACCCACGCTCAGCCTCGGCGCTGTGTTCTGCTGCCTCCCGGGTTAACGTTTTAACATAACTTTGAAGCTTTCGGTAGTAAGAGGAGGAGTTGTAGTGAGGAGAAGAGGAAAAGGGTTGCAGCATATTGATTTTATTTACTTCAGATTGGCAGGAATCCAAAACGATTATTTGTCGGCTCTCTGCAGTTTCTACAAGAATAATTTCATGTTGTTTCTCAGCACATTTCTGCTGAATGAATCCAAACAAACAACATAAAAAAATCACCAAATTATTCATTAGAGATTTTGTAATGTGGAGAATTTGGGCTCATTTAATTCAGAACTGTGCTACACCCCCTCCTAACTGCTTTAACCCTTCGAAACCTTGATCAGCATAACTTTTTGTGCTGCATACAGACACCTTTCACAGGTTTCTAAACATTTGAACCTTGTACAAGGTGGTTTGATCTCTTTTGAAAACATAGTAAAAAAAAAAAAGCAATGATGAACATGGCAAGAAATGTCCTACAAATTGCAATAAAAAAAGTAAAAAGTGAAAAGAAAAGTATCTAAAAAAATTGTTGCCAAAAAAGAGGGTATAATTATTAAAATAATATTCAAAAAATGGAAAAAAGGTCCAGAAAAGTATATAATTACAACAATATGATCTTTAAAATTCTGCTACAGAAAAATAATATAAAAATCAAATCTCTATATATTTTTATTTTCAGTGCTTTTTGGGACATCTTTGTTGTTTTTGTATTGTAATTCTTTTCTATTTTCGTTATTTTCAGGTAATTTTCTTTTGACTTTTTTTTTTTAAATTTTGCAAATTTTTGCTTGTCACTTAAGAATATTTTTGTGGGTTTTCCCTTTGTTAGACAGGACATTTAGAGTGAAAGGGGACGAGACAGAGGCTGATAATCAGCAAAGGGTTGATTTTTAAACTGCTGTTTGCTCTTGTGTAAGCTCAGACAGCAGAGAGACTAACTAACTCATCACAACCCCAAATTTAACCAATATTTGATTTATTTGATTTATTTGTTTTATTTCGACACTGGAAACTATCTTTAAGAGTTAGAATCTGATTTATTGCCCAGTAGGTTTTCTACATTCAGGGGAAAAGCACTGGTGCGTGAACAGTCTGCTAACGAGTTCAGCACCTGTGTAAGGTGATAATGTACAGTCTGTGTTGTGTTTACAGCTTGTTTCTGCCAACAAAAACAGTCATTTCAGGCTAAAGATAGCGGCTGGCAAGACCACGTATAACAAACCATATGCTAAATGTTTTCTCTCCGTCTGTGTCGTGCAGGGGTCCCTTCAGCGTGGTGAGGAGATGCATCAACAGAGAGACGGGGCAGCAGTTTGCTGTCAAAATCGTGGATGTGGCCCAGTTCACCTCCAGTCCTGGACTCAGCACGGAGGGTAAGAGATCCCAATCTGCGCGGCTGCATCTCTGCATCTATTACTCGCTCTGTGCTGTTTGCAGCCGCTCATAAATATAACCAAAGATAATTGCTTTTTCCCACTCTGTTGCACACTAAAAGTTAATGCAATGGAGAGGTCAGACGCGTGTCCTTGTTTATGTGTGTAAGTCCACACTGGCCTACTTCTCATTCACTCAGCTGCTCGCATCCACACATGGGAGTTTCACAGTTCAATCAAAGTCTGCTTCTGTTGTCTTTGGGCTGTTTTCATTGAAGCAGTTAATTATGAAGCCGTGCTAAGGGCACCTTGAGAGAATTTGTCTCTGAAAGAAGCCCCCCCCCTTCTTTGAACACAGATTTAGCTTAAAAACACACTTTTCAGAATTCATGTACGATGCTCAAATTTCGTTTGTTGATGTATTTTCCCAGAAAATAATGCGATAAACGACATCATCATCGACGTTGTTTTAAGACCATTTTATGTCACGATATAAAGATAATATAGCATAGCAATGCAGGTGCATCCTTTCAAAGAGAACTTTTAATTCTCAAAAATATTCAACAAGACATCAGTTATGTAATGCACGGTCATGTATGGGATCGTATTTGAGCTTGAACACGTATCTGTAGTGGCAGAGTGAACGGAGATATCTGTTATCGATTTCAGAATGTCGTCTTTCAACAGGTTGCAGGCTGGAATGGCAGTTTGGGAGATTTAGGTATTTATTTGCCATTGCAATTTTGTGAAATATGGCTTTTTCGATTCGCCTGAAATACTACCTTGTGCGAGCTTCACTTTTTTGTGACAAATGGCAGTGTTTTTCAAGTTGATTTGTTTCCATTAGGGGTATTTTATATTTGCATTTTCAGTTAGTGCAATTTGAGGGTTAAAAGAAACCCGCTTAATATAGCCAACAACAAGTTGTCTGACTTTTTATCCATGATGGTCATTTACCTCAGCAGAAACTTTCAGCTTTCCAGCAGTCTCCCTCCAGTCAACTGTGTTTGGCTTTGTGTAGCAAAATAAGAAGGTTTGGTAGAGATAATTCCTGGTTTCATCTTCAGATTTAGCCGTCCCTCGTCCACTGTGACGCTTTCAAAGCGAGCGACAGATATAAACAGACACAACATCTGAGGAAGGTTCAGCTCTAAATGACGCCTGCAGAGTTAGGACACGTCTTTTGTCGGCTTCAAATCCAAACTGTTGCCATGTTGGTGCAGTTTTACTTTTCTTGAGCCGTGTCTCAAATCATTTCTCCAAAAAACACATTAACTTTCTAGTAAACGAATGAAGCGTGGCTGTTCTGCCCCTCCCACCTCCACTGAAATATGATCTGCGTCACGATGGCGACACCGGCCTGGATTCGGCTGCAAACAGCCTGTCGGACACTGGTG
Organism: Plectropomus leopardus; assembly: GCF_008729295.1. Classification (NCBI taxonomy): domain Eukaryota; kingdom Metazoa; phylum Chordata; class Actinopteri; order Perciformes; family Serranidae; genus Plectropomus; species Plectropomus leopardus. The sequence goes on along the minus strand of NC_056472.1, from coordinate 33,305,708 downwards.
GCTTCAGTGGTTGTTGATTAAGTTGCTGTAATGCTTATCACTAATGCAGTATGAGCTGTAGACTACAATTTAATTTGCTAGAATAAGTCACAATGGCAAATGCTGCAATAATTAAACTGGTCTCAGTTTATACACTTCAAACCAGACCTGCAAAACCAGATATGGACTGAATCAGTTATTACAACTCTATAGTTTCTTTATTCATGTTTTAAAAATGTTGTATATATTTTTGACCATATTTTCACATGCAATACGGCGCTGACTGATAAGTTTAAGAGACTTAACACAAAAAAAGCTCAACCTCTTTTTTTTGTTATACAGAGTTTATTTATACAGATGTCGCTTATCCAGAGAGAGGCTGCAGAGTATCGTCTAGACAAATCCAAGGTGTTATCAGAGATCTGCAGCTGGCTGAAAGAGCAGCGGAGGGAGGGATGGAGAGAACAAGAGAGGCGGAGAGATTGCATTAAAGATATTTGGATGTTGGGGTTGGAGGTGATGAGACGGAAACTACTAGATGAGCTGAGAAGTCTGAGGAGAGATTTAGAGGAATTCAGGATGTTTTTTAGAGAAAGAAGAAGGTGGTCAGTCAGCTGTAACACAGGTTTAACACAGCCCTGAGACCCAGCAGGTATTTCAAAACGCAACAAATACATATTAAACGGTTTGACCCGACGTTCACTGCGCCGCGTGGACGGAAGTGTCTACAGGCAGAGGCGGTTTCTTCACAGATACTCGTCACTTGTGTTCACTTTATGTAAGACTGAAATTGATTCGTAAAGCTTATAACTTATTTTATAAACATTCACTGTCAATTACTGAATTGATGCAGAATTAACATTAAAAAAAGTAAAAATATGTTAAAATCATGATTTAGCATAATATCAAATATAAAAATGACTCATATCTATATACTGATGATACTAAGTACCTGCAGACACAGAGTCCCGATGCAATATTTGTCATTACCTGGATAATACAGCTGCACAATGCGCACTACAAGTGCTTTACTTTAAAGTTACTAACATCAATCCAGTGTTCATGCTCGACACTTTAATAGCAATGCAATGCAAGAAAAACATGTCTGCATCCAAATAGTTCTTTAAGGGTTTTTTTTTTATTTTGTTTTAGTTTTTTTACAAAATGACAAAGGAAACAAACTAAAAATCTTTTTGTGTAATACCTGTTGGCTGGCAATTCAATCATATTCCAAAACTTAATCGGACAATCGATGAAAGCAGAGCAGCGATTGGATTTAAATGACTCGATGGGACTTGACCGCAGTATCATCAAGCTCAGACGTTATCGATTTTCAGGTTTTGAGAAAACCAGGTCCTCAACAGAACCGGGTTTTGATCCCCATCCCGAGTTAATTTTCCAAAGTATCAATAGTCATCAACAAAGAGATGTAATATTCAATGCCGTCTGCCAGTTTTAGCATTAATTAATTAAGTGCTTTTAGGACATTTATGAATATCAAAATATGCGTCTTGTTTTGAGATATAGCCAAAAAATATTGCAATACAATTTTCAGCCCGTGTCACCCAGCCATAGCAGCCGATAAATTGGTGCATCCCTAGTTCTTTTTTTTTTTTTTTTTTTTAGAATTATTATTACCACCAAATGTATATTTCTTCTGGTTGCCTAAAATATGACTGACGCTTTTTGACTTTCGGTAAAGTTACCTTAAACACAAGTCAGTTTCCCGGGACTCTCGGGTCACTGTACTTCTGCCCCCAGGACAGAAAATGTCTCATTTTCAGGAAAGATATTCATCCCTAATGCTATGTACTTGTTTCTAATTTTCTGTATTAATATCAGGCGTGACATTTTTGAGCTGTGGACCGCGCACACACACGCTGTGAGTTCAAGATAATTACTGTTTCTCAGAGGAGCCTTACCTGCCACATTACACAGTAGCCTTCCTTCCCACCTCGAACTCTCTCTCGCTGACGGAGAGTACATAATCCAGCATGACAGGGCGTCTCCTCGCTTTACTTAAGCTTCTACAAGGCAGACATAAAGTGCTCAGCCATTCGTGCTGTGATCCCCCAAAAAACACCACATGCACGCTCCTCACACTGTGAAAGTGGGATTTCTAAAATCATGTCTACAGAAGAGTCTGTCTTTTTTTTATTTCTTATTTTTTAAATAACACGGTTGGCTTTATCTGTTGTTGTGACACAACCACAACTACCCCAACAGGTGCACATTTACATACGTGCACACACACACACACACACACACACACACACCTGCATAAGCATTTAACTTCATTAAAGCTTGAGCTAAATGTTAGGAGGCAGACAGAGAGGTTTAGTGAGAAAAAAGATAATAAGAGAGCAGTGTGGATTGTTTGGTTACGTTTCGGCTTCTGAGATAAACCCGAAAACATTGTTTGAATGTAAAATTGTTAAAAAAAAAACGCTAGCCATTTAACTCTTTGAAGCTTGAGCAAACTGCCTTGATCTCTTTCAAAAACATGGAAGAAATTGGGAAAAAGTAGCAAAAAAAAAAAATACAAAATTGCAGGAAAATTAATTGAAATTATAACAAAAAAATAACAAAAAAAGACCTGAAAAAGAGATGAAATAAAAAAACAAACAAAAATCCTAAATTTCATGAGTTCATGATTTTTTTTTTCGTCAGCTATTACATGTTTTTAGCAAATTGTAATTCCAAACCAATCAAACCAAGTTGCTCAGGCTCACTACTAAAATACAAAATGATTGAACTCCTTTTCCACTGAAGTGCATCTTTCCTCATCTGTGATGTGCTGACCAGTTCCTCACATACTGGTATCTTTGAGACGACTGGTTAATTACTGGACCTCCATCTTCGCGTTAATCTCCCGGCTCGCCGCCGTGTCCCGCCCTGTTGACTCTTTTCTCTTTTCAGCATAGAGAGACTTTCTGCATGTGAGTGAAAGTGAAGGATGTTGATTAAGTGTTCAGCATTTTGATGTAAAAAAGTTGAGATGCAAAGCCGCTTTGACGGATCACGGCAAACTCGGAAATTAAAGTTTTTCATTCTGGCTCGCGTCGCCGGTGCATCGTACCATTTCTCTTCATCGCCAGCGTTTATGTTCACATGTGGACAGTGACTGCACGTGTGTGTGTGTGTGTGTGTGTGTGTGTGTGTGTGTGTGTGTGTGTG